>NW_007232410.1:291135-352718 GCF_000164805.1 Carlito syrichta
CCGACAGATCCAGACAAAAAAGGAGTATGTGAAGCCTTGTTCTTTTTCTGACTTAGGCTCAGAGAAGGAGGTAGCACAGGTTGAGTATCCCTTTCCTGAAATGCTTGGAACCAGAAGCGTCTCAGATTTCAGACTTTTTCAAATTTTATAATATTTACAAATACATATACATCTTTGGGATAGGGCCCAAGTCTGAACACCCATTTATTTATGTTTCACATACCTTATACATTACAGCCTGAAGCTAATTTTATACAACATTTTAAAATAATGCTGTGTATGAAGCAAATCTGCATTAAGTATGCATGTGTGGAATTTTCTACTTGTGGTGTCATGTCAATGTTAAAAAAGTTTGGGGATTTTGGAGAGTTTTGTATTTTGAGTTTTTGGATTAGTGGTGCTCAGTCTGTATAGTTTGGTAGCTAAGAGTGCAAACTTTAGAGCCAGTTTATATAGCTTTGAATTTGGCTCTACCACTTCCTGAGACCTCAGGCAAACTGAAACCTACCTCATAAGACTTAGTGAGTTTTTACATGTAAAATATTTAAACCCGCGATTGGTACAAGCTGGTTCTGTAAGCAATACAGAAGTGTTAGTTAGTTGTTATTAGTATAGTCATCTGTATAGCCATCTTAAGGGTGATATGTGTGTGCAGAGGTCAAAGTCCTGATACACAGTTTATTTAGAAACCCTTGCATTCCTAAGTATTTTGGGGAAAGAGAAGATACTAATCTAAACCATCTTTATTCAACATACATCTACTGAATAACAGAGCTGCATCTTTTCTAAAAGAAACTCCATAGTGAGAATTGCTTTGACCTAGATTTCCAGGTTACTAACCCAGGGAATTCCTCTATTTCATAGAGTATTGCCAGAGTCTGAGAAGACGGTCTGTTTCAAGTCTCCAGCAAACCCCTTTTTGTAATTACTTTTCATTAGAAAGTGACTTTATTTTCCAAACTTGAAACCAGGACACTTGAAACAAGCGTAAACTTGAAACAAGCGTAAGCACAGATATACTGGGAATATGTGGTCCTGTTATCTTAAGAAGTGCGCATTTGTTGTCTTATCATACTTTTAAGTATTTAAGATATTATGGAATTACAACTGGGCTACTTTGGAAGGGTCATGGTAGATTTCATTATCCATGGTAGTTCCTATCATTACTTCATTCCTATGTCACCATTTCCTTCTATAATCTTATCCCTTATAACAAGGAGATTCTATATTGTTACAACATACATCTTATCATATGCAATTTATGTTTTTTAAAAAGCTATTTCATCACAAAAAGATTATCGCTTGAACTTCAAAATTCTTACCATGTTGGAATCATCATGCATTTTCTCGCCAATAATTCCAGGGCATAGTGGGTTGCTGGCGCTGCGGACTCGCCCAGTACTGTGCCCACACTGACTGCCAACTCCAGTTCGTTTCCACGAATCAGGCATGCCATGGCAAGCTTGCACAATACGAAAATAATTTCTTCATTTGCATAGATGCTGGGTAGGATCATCATTCCCCTCCAAGCTCACAAAGTAGATAAAGTAGTATTAACCTATAAATCAATTATTCTTATAAAATATTGATTGTAATATTCTGATAAAGAAACTATGTCAGAGTAACTCCAACTTGCAGATGGAAAAATTAATAATGAGACACAAAGAAAATTTTATCAGGTCAGAATTTAAGAGTTTAGAACCCCTGGTACTATTTTTACAATTAATTAATAACAACTCTGTAATAACTTCAGTATGTCCTTCAGGCTCCCTATCAGAAAGTAAGCATAAATTTAAAAGTCTCTTCAAAAGTATACAACTATCAATTATTTCCTAAGGTCAATATACCTAAGGATCAATGCACAATAGAACCTACATCCTTAATATTTTCCTTATTACATTAGTGGGTTAAGTGGAAATTACTTTAGAAGTGTATTTTGTGAAGAATATACTAGAGGATATTTAAAAATAAGTGCTTTCATTCTTGTAATCCTAACAGCTATGTGTGAAACAAGTAAGGTAGGTGTTCACATTTTTATTTTAGAGTTGAAAATATTTGGGACTCTGAAAGGTTAAGTGACATGCCCAAAGTCAGTGTGTGACAGAAACTGGACTCAAATTCAGATATTTTGGGTCCAAGACCAGCAATTTTTCCCTTCACCACACTGCTGCATCTTATATATGAAGAAATGTTTAAAACAAGGTTGTTACAAATATATATCTTGTGGTAGAAAAAAATTAAAACAAAAGTGCTCAGTATGCAGAGTTTCTGTGGCTTCTTAGGAGGTACTCAGTTACTCAGGCTTGGAAAGCATGCAGCATCAGTGCTCACACAGAAAGCAGTCCATCTTTCCCCCTCAAACACCATACACATCTGAAAAGTTCTGCACTCACATAAACAAATTTGAAATGTTGTACCTCAATGTTATCTACAGCTAGATGGCAACATGCGGCCAGTACTGCTCGACCATCCTGAAAATACCATTCTGCCAGTTCTTGACTGACTTTGTGCAGGAGTCTATAAGGAAAAAGGGATATATTCTATGTAAACACAAGGATTCCACCATAAAAGTGAACTAATGCCCTTTTATAAAGGGCAAATAAGATGTAATTAGACATTCTTGATTTTGGATTAAAGCCTTATTATTTGGTGGGGGGAACCAGAAAACCTGTCTTTCCAAGTGTGTGATCTGACAAGGCTCCCACTCCCCCCAGTCCCACAGAAGAAAAGCCCTATTCTCAAAACGTTGGGTAATCTATGACTCAGCTATAGGGGCAGTTAACCTTAGAAGAATGACAGGCTAAACAGAAATTTTTCAAAATGTGGGTGGTATCCAAAATATGCCTAATATATATTAGAGCTTCAAAATGTCAAGTTTAGAAATGGCAGCAAAGATTCAGGAAAGAATACATTAGTTTCAACCTATTATTTGCTTAACATTTCATGATCCTCTTCTACTTGATGAGTGTCTTATTTTCTAGGACAGCAATGGGAACCACAGAATGGATGGGGAAGAAAGACTATTAAATTTTTTAAAAATGGTAGAAAGGCTGAACAATTTTAATTTCTATTCTTTTTAAAAATAACCATTTGGATTTATTCTTTTAAAATAGAACTAAGTGTTATTCTAGACACTAATACTGGGGTCATGGGAATCTGAGCTACAATCCCATGATGTCATTACACACACTGACTTTACAGTGTGACATTAGCAAGCAGCCCACTTTAACTCCACCGTCAGGCCTTCCCAACAGGTTTGATCAGTTTTTCCATATTAAGGTACTTGCAATCTCTCTACTGGAATGCGTTCTGCTTTTTGGAAAGCTACATAAATTGTGTGTGGGCTGTGTATCCACGCCTGACATTTTCCTACTGTCTAGGGATGGTGCTATAATGGAACCAGCCATGGTGAGCGATGCAGTAGGCAGTAGTCCTCAGCACACAGGCAAGGATGAATTACACTGTCTTCAATGATGCCCACAGGGAAACCAACCATCAAAGAGATCAATCCATAGCAGATAGTAAATCACTCACTCAATGAAGTCCCCCTTGTAGAGCTCATCCGAACTTGAAGCTCCCTTAGGCGTAGAGACGTGTAAGGTTTGCATATTTCCCTCACATGCAGCCTAGAATTTAATTAAACATTTAAGCTTTAGCTATTGATAACTGACCGATTTTAGAATACTATTTTGAGCGAAATCCATTTAAATCACATTTGGAGGCAACCTTAGAATTTGAAAAATTCTTCACTCCATTTGAGTGGCAAAATAAGGCTTCAAGAAAATTATTACTAAACAAAGTTGTCCAAAAGCATGGTATGTAACATTCAGCAGCACGTGAAAAATTCAGAGTTCCAAGACGTTTGAAAGATCTCAAATAAATCCGGGGTGGCCAGAACGAAGACAGTATGACTGCAATGTTGAGACAGAAGGCCAGGGAGGTGGGTGGAGAGCCATGCCCTCTATTACTTGTCAATTACGTGAGGGTGAGCCAGTGCACACAATCGTCCCCCTTTCACATGCCCGCCCACCCGTGAGATGGTCTGTCCAATGATGAGGTGGTACCTGCGCCACTAGCAGAGCTTCTTTAAGCTGACCTCTTGACGTAAAAAAATTGACTAGTTTCGTCACATCGCCGATGGCTATGCAGTATGGAATGACATCATCCTTATCTTCCTGGATTAATTGGTCAGCTCTCCTAATAAAATAAGGACAATTTTTTTAAACGATATACTAATTTCAAGGCTTTCAGTTAGACCGAGATTTTCTGAAAGCACAGCTAAAACCTGAAGCAGATTTGATAAAGGCCTTTCTTCGGCTTATCACTTTTAATAAAGACACAGGTTTTATAATCACATATGGAAGACAAAAGATTTATGACATAAGAAATAACTACACGTACTTGTTTGTCCTTAAAACATGACGTATTTCCTATTTTATTTTCATTTTATTTTATTTTGAGTTGGAGTCTGTCGCCCAGGCTGGAGTGCAATGGCACGCTCATGGCCACCACAGCCTCGACCTGCTGTCCTTAGGTGATCTTTCTGCCTCAGTCTTCCAAATAGCTGGAACTACAGACACACGCCACCACACCCAGCTAGTTTTTGTGATTTACTGTAGAGACAAGTCCTCACCAAGTTGCCCGGGCTGGTCTGAAATCCCTGGACTCAGGCAATCCTCTCATCTTGGCCTCCCAAAGTGCTAGGATTATAGGCTTGAGCCACTGCGCCCAGGAATTTCCACATTTTAAATGCCCGGAACATTTTGGGTCTTAAAATCAATGTAGTCATCTATTAAATAGGAATGCATTTATTTGAAAATAAGTTGTAAACCAGATATGTGTGATGGAAAAGCTACTCTCACAATTGAATGAGTCAAATATGTGGGTATCTACATTGTTAAAGACAAAATAACTTTAACTGTTTTACTGAGCATAACAATGGATACAGTCTCAAAACTCAAGAAACCTAAAAATCATTTAAAAAATAATACAGGACCATAAATATATTGACACTAACATGCAGAATATGTTAAGTGCTCCCAGAGCAAGGAAGTTTGAATAAAAATAGTGTTTCAGGTATGTGAAGGGACAAAGGGGATTGTGGTCTTACGGAGCGTGTATGTGTGTCTGTTTTTCTCTCTGCACTCATCACTGTCTGTCTGTCTTCCCATCTGAGTGCTAGGTATGTTCTCAGTGACTAACCTAGTTGATTCCTCCTTAATGTTTAAATTTAGTTTTGTTCAAAAATAACCGGTGTATTTAATTTATTCTGGTCTTTGCCTGAAACTAGAGTTCAATTTCCAATCTTGGGTTGATAATGTGAATACTTTTCATGCTGTTTGCCCAGCTTGCTGCTAACAGTCTCCAATTCATAGCATCCCTGGAGTACTTCCTGACAGCTATGTTTTTATATGTGACCCTGAATTCCTTGTTATAGCTGTTTAGAAACAAACTGTTTAGAAATAATATCCTCTCTTCCTGAGTGTTTAGAAGTAGGATTGAGAGACCACCAATCTCTATGAATGGCTGGATCTATAAACTTCCTGGCCACTATGTGGACTAAGGAGCAGAGAAAATCAGTTGTTGGCTTTCCAAGATAAATGACATCGAGTTGGAAAAGTTAGCTGTCTATATTCCTATCTGCCTTCTTTCTTCTCTCCCCCTGCCCCTCTTCACCCATTCTATTCCTTCTTCAGTCTCCTTCTTTCTGCCATATCAGCTCTTACTTACTAAGGGCAACAACACCTTCCATGCTGTCCATATTTCTTCTTTGGGCTACAGAATCAAGATTTCCTATTTGACACTGGCACCAAAATCTTAATGGAATCCCAAGCTCAACATGTCTAAAGAGAACTAATGATCTTATGCGGCATTTGATTCAAATCCTCTCCTAAGAGGTTGTTTTGTTTCTGGTTATTGCTTGCTTTATTCTGAAATCTCAGTGATTAGAGATAGCTTCTGTCCAGCTTTTCAATTACATGTACTTGTTTGCCCTTAGAACATATTTCCATACTTTATTTTATTTTTGAGTTGGAGTCTATATCCTAGGAATTGTTTGTAACACCTTCCTCATTTCTATTACCGAATCCAGTTATTTTTAACTCCGAAATATGTCAAATGTATCTATTTTTCTCAACTTTCCTCATCACTATAGAAGGCCTCATGCTACCACTGTCTTTTGACTTGGCAGTTCTAACTGCCTCCTATCTGGTCTCCTCATATCTGTTATTGATCTTCTCTAATCTGTTCTTGATATTTTAGCTTGTGTGCATTTTCAAAATGAAGAACTGGTCAGTTCGCTTTCTCCCCTATTTAAAAACCTGTTAATGCTTTCTGTCACTCTTACAAGCAACAAGTTTATGTGGCCCTAAAACGTCCAGCTGCTGCTTCCCTTTTCACTCCCAGCTGGCATCACTTCCCAGCTTCTGTACTCCAGCGACTGCAGCCTCCCCTCCGAGGACCTCTCCTCTGCTCCCAAGCCTGGGATGTTTCCTCCACTCTCTGCACTTGCAACTCCTATGGATCTTTCATGGCTCAATTCAAATGCACCCATCTAGGTCTCCTCTGTTACAACACATGTAAGGATACCCATTTTAGACACCTAGATATCTATCACAAAGACAATGTAGTAGCACATTAACATGACTAGATGTTAGAAAATATGTCAATAATTACATAGAATACAAAATATTTTTATTTTTATTCTACAAATTACTAACATTGAGTGACTATACCTTGGTCCCAAACAACATTCAATTAAGTTTTTGCTAATGTCGGAACAATGTTTTGTGAAATAAATATCCTCTGCTAACTTGACTTTATTAAAGATTCAGTGGGAGCAATAATATTCACACTTGTGCTGTAGGAGTACAGGAACTCAAAATCCTTTGGGATTCTGAGAGTTGAGGATAGGAGCCCACAGTCTGAGGACAGAGCCAGCCTCTTCCTTACCCTATTGTTGAGGGAACAGGTGCTCAGGAATAATCTACTTTCTCGTGGCAAGTATTACTTCTGAATTCTATGCCTAACCTTTAATTAGTTTTTACTTATGTGTATGGATAGCAGTTGATTTTTTTTGCCTAAACTATGTACCATAAAGAAAAATCAAAATTTCTCTTTTTAATGTCAAAAAAGTACGTTTTTAAATGTCATATAGTACTCTGTAAGCCTAGTACAGTGGTTGGCAAATAGTAGGCACTAAATAAATATCTGTTAAATGAATGAGTAGATTAGAACAAAATAGGATAGAGAAGAGTTGAATGTTATGAGTTGAAATGTGTCCCTCAAGAACATATGTTGAAGCCTTAATCCATGATACCTGTAAGTGTAACCTTAGGGGTCTTGGCCAATGTAAATGTTAAATTAATATGAGGTTATACTAGATTAGTGTAGGCCCTAAATCTAACACGACTGGTGTCCTTACATGAAGAGGAAATTTTGGGCACAGAGGTACCCAGGTTAACAATGCCATGTGAAGATGAGGAAGAGACAGGAATGATGTGTCTGTAAGTCATGTGATGCCAAGGACTACCAGCAACCCCAGCAGTGGAGAAGGAAGCAGGAACTGACGCTTTCTCAGAACCTCTAGGAGAAGCTGATTTTGATGACAACTTGATTTTGGACTTCTAGCCTCTGTAACTGTGAGAATAAGATTCTGCTGTTTTAGGCCACCCAGCTGTGGCAATTTTGTTACGGCAACCCTAGGAAACCAATACAACTGAGAAAAAAAATCTTGCCGGTTTGGTACATTTTAAAATAAGAACATTTAGTCAAGTCTCCTCAGTGTCCAGAGCCTTCTTTATCCTCACTACCTCCCTTATATCCAAGGGAAAGAAATGGCAGGAATTGGTATCTACAGGGAGAATTTTTGAGACTATTTATAGAATAATATTCTAAAAACTTTTGGTAACCTTCAGAAAATCTTATCACTCATATCAATAGCAATACATTTTTACTAACCTTTTAATCCATTGTCATGAGAAAATTTGCTTTCCACTAGTCTTCATCAGAGATCAGGTCAAATGTACGAACACCAAAATGACTTGTAACTGACTGATTTAATGTAGTGTAACAGTAGATACAAAATTCAGTTTATTTATTTCCTTTTTGGGGGGGGCGCTGGAGTCTCACTCTGTCCCCCAGCTGGAGTGCAGTGGCACGCTCACATCCAGTGCAGCTTGACCTGCTGGACTCAGGCGAGCCTTTTGTCTCAGCCTTCTAAGTAACAGAAACTACAGGCATGCACCACTACTTCCAGCTAATTTTTTGATTTAGTGTAGAGATGAGGTTTCGCCATGTTGCTCAGGCTGGTCTCGAACCCCTGAGCTCAGGCAGTCCTCTCACCTCCACCTCCCAAAGTGCTGGGATTATAGGTATGAGCCACTGCATCTGGCTAAAATTCAGATATTTCTTAAAACCACATAAGAATAAGAAATCTCAAGAACTCATTATCATATTTGTATGCTGCTTCTATTTTAACATATACTTTTGAAATATCTATTTGAACACAGACTCTGTCTTACCTCTGCATTAACGTTTTCCAATATTTCACAGAGACACCTGGTGCAATTGACAGGGCTTTGTCCCACTAGAATACAGAGCAAGAGGAGAAGCATACTTAATTTGATGGCACTGTGTAATTCTTAACAGATATTTTAAATGGATTCAAACATATGAGACAGAATTTTTAGATTTCTTGGATTTCCAGGTATATTTTTGTATTACACCTCATGTGAGGATATAATAAATATAAGGGTCTTCAAAAATTCATGGAAAATGTGTATTAGAAAAAAAATGTACGGACTTGAAAAACTTTTTTTGTACCCAAATAAACTTGTACTAACTTGCTATTACATGTCTGAACAGGATCTAGTTTGAGGCATTAAAAAGAGTAAGACATTGCTGGGCTTGGTGGTTCAGCCTGTAATCCCGCGCCTTTGGGAGGCTGAGGTGAGTGGATTGCCTGAGCCCGTGGGTTTGAGACCCGCCTGGGCAGGCGAGACCTCATCTCTATAATAAATTAAAAAAAAAAAAAATTAGCCGGGCGTGGTAGCGCGCACCTGTAATTCCGGCTACTCGGAAGGCTGAGGTAGAAGGATCGCCGGAGCCCAGCACGCTGAGGCTGCGGTGACCGGGAGCGGCCACTGCACTCCAGTTTGGGCGACAGAGTGAGACTCCAACTCAAAAACAAAAAACAAAACAAAACAAATGGATAACTCACTCTAAGAAGGGACAAGACGATGTTGAAGATGAAGCCCATAATGGCAGACCATTCACATCAATTTGTGTAGAAAAAATAAATCTTACTCATATCCTGATTGAAGAGGACCAATGATTAACAGCAGAAACAACGGCCAATGCCAAAAACATCTCAATTGGTTCAGCTTATATAATTCTGACTGAAAAATTAAAGTTGAACAAGTTTCCATTCGATGGGTAAAAGTGTCGCACCCAGATCGGTTACAGACAAGAGTAGAAGTTTCTATGGAAAGTTTAAGCAAGTGGGATCAAGATCCTGAAGCATTTCTTTAAAGAATTACAACAGGGAATGAAACATGGCTTTACCAGCATGAGCCTGAAGACAAAGCACAATGAAAGCAGTGGCTGCAAAGAGGGGGAAGTGGTCCAGAATTTATAGTACAAAGGAAAGGGAAAAGCCCAGTGAATTTTCACAAACTGAATATACCCACGCAATCAACACCCAGGATCAAGAAGCAGAAGGCCTCTTCTCTCTGAGCTCCACTCCAGTCACTACCCACCTACCAGGAGAGCTGCTATCCTGAATCTTCACAGCACATAATCATTTCAACCATTTTTTGGAAAATCTATACTGTTGATTCAGCCCTCTGTAAAGAACAGGATGTGCTTTAGCAGCATCCTTCACCAGACAATTTCCAGTGGAAACCCCTCTTCTGGCCAGCTTGGGATTTAGCCATGACAAACAATATGAGCAAAAGGATTCTACTGTGAGCAAATTAACCAACACAGATTTTTTTAAAAGAAACAAACATTCCAGCCTAGGGCAGTGGTTCTCAGACTTTAGTATGCATGAGAATAACCAAGAGGGTTTATGAAAACATAGATGGTAGGGCCCTATTTCTAGACGTTCTGACTTCATAGGTCAGGAGTGGGACATCCATGGCCAACAGAATCCCAAGCGATGCAGATCTACCAGCCTGAAACACTGCAAGACTTCTTCTAAAAGGTCTCACTTTGATAACTACTGTCCTAGGGTATAAACTTAATATCATGCTGGCAGAAAATCAAGCAGAACTGAAAAA
Organism: Carlito syrichta; assembly: GCF_000164805.1. Classification (NCBI taxonomy): domain Eukaryota; kingdom Metazoa; phylum Chordata; class Mammalia; order Primates; family Tarsiidae; genus Carlito; species Carlito syrichta. The sequence continues at coordinate 301,416 of NW_007232410.1, forward strand.
GAAGCTTCACACTTTCAACACTTGGAATTAAGTGCACACTTAGTACTTAGAATATTATGTTTAACTCGTTAATTTGATTTTAATAGCACATTACCTCTCCAAGTTCAACCATAAGTTCACAGTATTTCTGAATCTGTCCTAATCTCAAGTGTATCTCAGCAGCTTCCTTCAGTCTTTCCTCTTTAGTGGGTACACCAATACCACCACTGAATTTAGACATCTTGACTGTCGTCAGTTCTTGGGCTTCAGACTGGTTAAAAAGAATATAAAACATTAATGGGACCAGAAAGGGTTATGCAAGGGTTGGTGATAACATGTGATCATAAAAACATTACATAAACACATATTTTAAAAGCATATCACTCTGGAAATTAAATATTTAAAAAACAATACTTTTCTCTATAAAATATGATACCTCTTTAAATATAATATTGTGGTATATGGTTGTGGACACAGGAGAGACTGAATCCCACGTCCCTAATACTACTCAGGGTGCTATGTTTATATGGAGTTCAGAGGCCAAGGGCAGTGATATCCAACAGGTCGAAAAACTCATAAAATTCTCTCTAATAAACTAAAAAGTCATTGGCTGCTTTTAATTGGCTCCAGTAATGTCAATAGATTTTGCAGTTATACTCATTAGGTGTGTAGCTTGTGATTAAAGTATCACAAAGTACCACATTCCTGGCTCAACTGTTTATAAACCCTAACAGATAACCATAGATATTTCAGAAAATACACAAGCTATTTCTTCTTTCTGGTCCCAGAATGGGTTTTGTTGTTGGTCCTAGATATTGCCCCAGGTATAAGGTAACAGTTTTGAATTGAAATTCATTCAGAGCTATGATATGAGCAGTTTTAATAAAACATACCTACAATACAGCCTACTAGGCCCTCTGAGACTAATAAATTAGAGGGGTCCATATGTCACAATCATCTGGTAATAGGGTGAGGGTAGAACATTTCAAAGAGTTACAAATGACCTTTAATACATTTTATGAGCTTCAACCTATGAAAACCATGACTGATTCAATCTGTTCTCAAATAATTCAAATTCTTATTATTGGTTTGATGAAAGATTTATCACTTCGGTGTTCACTTATTTCAGTCTACCAATCTGGCCATACATACTTTCTGAATCATTTTTATACTTCAATAATGAAAAGGCAAAAAGATTTTTTACTTGAGTACATCATACTTGCATACTTTACTCACTGTTCTAAATTTAATCAGATGTTTCAAATGCATTATTCCCTTGCAGTAGTTTTGAGGGAGTAAGCTATCGTCTTGTCCTTTTATCACAGCAACCAAGGTCCATAAATTGTTAACGCCACCTGGAGGCTAAAAAGTTGAAACAAAATAAACATACAATGGTGATCAAAAACTCCATAGTATTTTGCATCTTCAAAAAATTATAATGCAGGCACATATAAATTGAAAAATTAACATGGTAACTCTATATTGTCTCATTTATTACTTTTGGTTTTGTATTTGCTTTCTTTTTTTTTTCAAATAAAGTTTATTAGAGAAGGAAAAGAGGACAGAGAGACATGTCAGAGCTGGCAAGAGTGAGAGAAACCGTCACAGTTGCTTTCTTACAGTGTACAGATTATGTTAAGAGGGACCCACCGAATTGGGACAATGCAAGAAAATATGTGACTGACATAGTTGCACTGATTCATTTTGGCTAACAGAACATGTAATTCCTATAATACTTACTGATAAACACTCTGAAAACCATCTTAGTTTTTTTGCTCGAGGATTACCAGTTAGCTTTTCTATTTCTTGTCTAATATATCTTGACACTTTACCACACAGCAGAGGAGGGGTACCTTGCTCTACAGCATAATCTGAAGAACAGACATAATTCAGTGAGAAAAGACTTTTTATAAGATGTTATCCAAAAATAAATTCTAATACATGCATATGTTCAATACCGGTATTCCCGATAATTTCTTCCCAAGATCTGTCTGCCAGAATATTTATTTGTAGAGGAGTAATTAAAGGTGTTAATGACCAGAGTCTCACTGTAGAATCACGGGAGCAAGAAGCCATAGTGAAAGGGCGAGTCGGATGGGATGTTAAACCTAAGGGGAAAAAGAAACCTATTTTAACTAAAGTAAACATTGAAAAATGCTTGTTATTTACATGTACCTCACAAAACTTCTACAGAAATGAAGTTATGAAGAAACATTGTGAATAACCGAAAGGTTTTCAGAGTCAACCCTCTATCTTCATTTAATCATTTTTTATTAAAAATAATACAAAAATTAATAAATTAGTATATTATGTAAATATGCATACAAAATTAAATAATATTAGAAAGCAAATGGTCCTGGATGAAGATGTTAAAATTATATTTCATGTTGGTTAAGCAGCAACAAGCACACTAAAACAATAATAGTGCATATGGCATCTATGTGCTAATAAATTGGTAGAGGGATGTTCTAGTTATGAGGTGAAGAAAAAAGTTGGAGACCTTTCCATTTCAAGTATTGACAAATAGGATTCTCTCCCATACTCAGTGCTACATTGCCTCAGCTAAAATGCTATAAGGTCAAAGATATGGATCTGAATGAATAGACTGAAGTCACTTTCTCTAAGAAATCATTTTTGCATTCTTAATCCACCTGCTTACCCATAAAGGTTTAAAAATTATAACAAATACAAATAAAAATGAGAGTAATGTATGAAAGATAAGTAATCTGATTTTACATATTCAGCTCAATTATATTTAAAAAAAACCTTAGCATTATATTAAAAAACAAAACATTGTCCCAAATGTCCAAGAATAGGAACATGGCTAAAGAAGATATACCTACACTATTATTGATTTCCTGTTCTACTACATACCTCTGGAGTGATGGTGAAGGAAGGGAGAAAAATGAAAGTCATACATACATATATGTCCATGGGTAGATGTGTGCATTTTTGTGTATGTGTGTTTGTATGTGTACACAGAAACAGATATAGTTGCAGACAGAGAGGGAGAGAAAGACACAAGTGCTAACAATACTCATCTTCTGATTATTTTTTATGACTCTATTTTTAGGTGTTCTGATATTTCAACAATGAGTGTATATTTTCTAATGAGAAAAATGTTATTTAAAAATGAAGCACTATAAAACTTATTAAAGATACTGTATTGCTCAGACATTACAAGCATCATTAATATATATCAATATATTACATGAAAAACACTTTACCGTATACATCTGCACCATGATCATACACAGTATCCAAACAAATGCCTTCTCGAGTGTCCCACACTTTTATTGTATAGTCCCAGCTGCCAGAAATCAGTAGATATGGAATCTCAGTATTCCACGTTAACCCCCTCACAGGTGAAGTATGTCCACTAAGAATATTTATGCAAGCATCTTGAGTATAATCCCAGATTCGAACAGAACTGAAAAGAGAACATTATGCATGTAATAATATTCAAGTTATAATTTATCTAAATTATTAATGTATTCATAATAGAGCAGTCATTTCTTAGCACAGCTAAAAAGCATTTTATGTACCAATACATATTAAGATTCTATTTATTTAATTTTTAATTGACAAGTAGTAATTGTATATTTATGGGTTACAATGTGATATTTTGATATATGTTTACAATGTGGAATAATTAAATCAGGTTAATTAACAAATTCATCACCTCACGTACTCTTCTTTATAGCAGATGGAAATGAATATTTAACTAGGCTAGTGCTAGTCTATGAAATATATTTTCTTTCCTAACTTTTACTGGTCATTTATTACTGATAATAAATATATTATTTCATAGTTTATATGTGAAAAAATTGCTTTCTTGAAAAGAAATATAAAAAACAGATACAACCAAAGAGGAAAATATGACTAACAACATGGATACAATAATTGAAGAACATTCAAATTATTTGTGTATAACTATAGTATAACATGCATCATGATAAATATCACTTGCAAACTAACTTCATTATTCATGCTTTTGTTAATACAGTAAATCATTCCTTCATATTTCTGTCAATGAAATAAGTTTCTTCGTCACTTGTTGGAATCAATCCCAGATCAAGCTAAAATTTTAACTATAACTGGATTTCTGATATTATTGGTTCTACTGATTGTAGAAAGCACAAATGCTATTGAAAGTAAAATAAAAACTCACAATTAATTTAAAACCTCCAAATGCCAATTTTGCTTAGATTATTTACAATATTTTTTAGTCACAGATTTATACCAACTTGAAAATAACAGAATTATTAACACTTTAAAGGTAATGCACTATAATGGAGATACACTACATATTTTTATTCCTTTAAGGCATATATCTTTCTGCTTTATATAAAAAAAACTTCTTTCTTCTTTTCTCCATATCCTAGTATATGACAATATATTCACATACATTACAATCTTTTTTGATGCTCATTTAATACACATGTCAGCATTTAAATATTAAGTTTGATATCATACTTTCATATATAAAAATACATTCAAGTGACTTACATAAAAATAAGTTAATATTATTGTAAGGGCCACTAGAACAGGTGTTCTTCCCTTTATAATGCAAGTTAGTTAGGCTTTGAAGTCCCAATGTGTATTTGTTGGTCAAACCTAAGAAAGGCTTTTATATGCCTCACTTCATGAGTACATCAGGAATAAATGATTTCCCTACCATTTTGGCTTTTATTTAAAGGTGCTAGACAACATTAGTGATATATAACCGTCAACTATATTAACAATGACTACTAAAGTGACCATTAACCAAAATTTAATAAAGCCTTTCAATTTCATTACTGTGTCAGTAGAATGCCTATTGCTATCATTCTAAAAATATTTCTTAGACAATGATGGAAGATTATACCTTTTTCACGTAGAACAGAATTTAGAAGATGAAGTCTATGTTAAGAGACCGGATAATCTCATAAATGAACTTATCATCACTTTCACATAACAACAACACTAGAAGTAACATCTCAAGTGATAACCCACACAAATCTCATAATTATTTCCCTTATTAAATTTGAATTTATGCCAAAAATTCAAGATGAAAATGCTTAATTTATCAACAATAAACTTATGGTTACTATGTGACTGTTCTTACTTGCAAAAGTACATACCCATCATCAGAACCACTGCAGAGAATTCCCTCCCTCAGAGGAGACCATTTAACGACCATTATTAAAAACTTTTTGAATGTTTCTCAAACTTGTATTTTGTAGAACTTGGGACTTAAGAAAGGTCTCAAATGGTAACTGATGAGATTTGCTTACTTGCTGGTAAGCAAATTATTATGACGTGATCTGGCCATCTGTTCGATTTCCTTGTGGCATGGGCACAAGCAACGATTTTTCTTGCCAAAATTTATCTCATCTTCAAATAATGACTAACCAAACTATACTATGTAAATCTATTTTGTCTGAATATAGAATGTAGACAAGATTTCAGAAACTCTCACAAATCTAGAAAAATGTTAAGTAATTTTCATTTCTAAACATCTTTTCTTCATAAAATGTATGATCTTTTATTCCATTCATGATGAAAACAGAGAACAGCTGTTTCCACGTTAAACATAAGAATATTATTAAAAACAAACTCTTCTGACTTATATTTGTCTCAGATCTTCTTTCCTTTCCCCATAGGTTCTTTTGAAATTTTTGTTTCTGTTAATTTTCTTGCTAATAACCTAGAAGTAAGCCTCTATAGTAAGTAAAATGAATAATGAAATGAAAATCATGAATATACTGATGGTTTATGGTAGAATTCAATTTAGTTTTGGTTAAATGCATTTAGGTACTTGCTAACTGCCCATCCATTAAGTACATATTTTAAATATTTTCACATATAATTTGAGTACATAAATGTATACATTTCTAGAAAAACATGAGCTTATGATTTTAAGGATTAGAAAATTAGAATCTCAAAGTACATACCCATCATCAGAACCACTACAGAGAATCCCCTCCCTCAGAGGAGACCATTTAACATGAAATACTTTTGCTGTATGCCCACTAAACACTTTCAACGGCTGATCAGAGCTGGTGGCAACATAATAGACACGGACGTTTTTGTCTTCACAGCCAGTGGCTATCATGTCTCTGAGAACATTAAAAAATGGAAAATTTGACATTATTTTCATTTATTACAAATTATTAAAAGTATATAACAGGTAGAATTCTAAAGGTAGAATTTATTGAAAGTATACAACAGGTAGAATTCTAAAGGTAGAAATTTTTGCTACCTTAATCAAGTTAGATGGAAAACTTCTCTATGTAAAAACATCATGTATAATCATGCTCTTGCTCATTTACAGAAACTGCCTCAGTACAGAAAGAGTTTCAGTCTCAATGCTACCTTTTAATTGGGTGAGTTTTTATTTTATGTATCTTAGATCAGAGGAAATGGTATTTATAGTAACCTAAGTTCTTTTTCAAAGTGCCCAGACTCACAACTTTTTGAATGTGTCTCAAACTTGTATTTTGCAACAGCTGGGTCTTCCCAAATGGTGACTGATGAGATGTTTACTTGCTGGTAAGCAAATTATTGTAACATGCCCTAGCCATCTGGTTAGATTTCTTCGTGGTATGGGCACAAGCAATAATGCTCCCCCAGGAGGTAGCTGGGAAATCCATGCAGACCAGGGCTGTCTCAGTAGATAGTCACAGTGTGTTTCCATTCCTTTTTGGTGACTTCCCTTCTTTGAGATGCCTTAACTGTTTGATTTACCTAAGGACACCCTGGAAATATAACATGAACTTTTAATGGTTCTTTGCTCATCATTCACTGAAAAAGGAATTATGAGTACTTCGTCAACCTGTCGACATCATGTACTCGCCACAGTCTATCCGAGGAACAAACAGTTCCCACATTCTACAGATAAAGAGGGGAAGCTACATACTTTGGAACCCAACTGTCATTAAAACCCTTCCAAAACCAAATTGTTGATTTTGTCACATGGGTTATAATGCTTATATCATTATTTAAGACCACATGAAATACATCAGTTTGCAAACTGGCATGCTAATCTGCAAATATGCAGATAAGCTCTTCCAGAGGCCCACTGATAAACAAGCCAGTTTCCACATTTTGGGAAATATATTTTGCATACACTCATATATTTACATGTATGCAGATACAGAAACCTAAAATTTTAGAAATAATGTCATAAATATTCAAAGAATGCATATAAAGATATGTGCATCTATTCTACAATGAATGGGATATTATTCAAAGTTTCAAGCAATAGAATGAACTGCAACATAGAGAGGTATGGAAGAAAGACAGGATGTGGTGATGAAGGGTATAAATTTCTGGAATTGATTTAGAAGGTCTTTGGAGAAGTCCAAAAAACAACAAAAGAAAGCAAAACAAACAAACCCAAACCTCAAATGTTATTGGCTTAATGGCAGGGGAATTGGAAAAAGAAGACTATTTATATGAAAAATATGACAGAAACTGGTGGCTGACTGGAAAAGGAAATCGAGAGATAATAAGGTACAGAAGAAAAGGCCAAAGACTCTGCTTTAGCAGTTTTTGTTGTTAGCAATTTCAACAGATAGAAAATTGAAACAGGAAATACTGGGAGTGGGCTGGTCATGAGATTGTTTTGCATATAACCTTAACAGTACATTTACTGGAAAAAATACAAAGATCTACCATTTTGTATAATACGTTATTTATCTCAGAACACAAATATAAGGTTTCAATATTTTAATCCGTATACTTTCCACATGTAGTATGGGAAATCATAAGGTCATTCACATTTTTTAAATACTAGCTGAAGAAAGTTTGAATTTTTAAATATAATTTATATTCTGTTAAAGAGAGGCTTGAAATACACAGTACTTGGAAATGCAGTGAGTTTTAAGGTACACTTTTAGGAGAGATTTGACTTGGATTTGATTTTAAATCTAAGCTGATTTTCACATAACAAGTACTCAGCTCTCAAACAAGGGTGACCTTTTAAAACCATTCACTATGTCCACATCTTGAGAAGTTACCCAGTGCAGAGGCATTAATGCCAGGTAGGGGATGATGGAAAGTCATGGTGGAACATCATCACTACACAGATTCCTAAAATAAATTAAGGAAAAGGCCACATTTCTATTGTAGAAGCCACACATGGAATGGACTCATTTGCACTTTCATTAGTTAGCAGTATGTTTTTTTCCTAAGTATCAGAAAGTTGTTTTGAGAGCAGGAAATCAGTATTTCTAAATCATGTAAAATTTCCTGGAATAAAAATAGCTAAAATAAATGAACATATACAAGGCTCTTTCTCATTTGCTAGGCAAGGGAAATACTGCCTAAAAAGAGTGATGAGTATTACCTATGGAAATAGCACTAAACTTTATGGTTATTTTAAATCTCCAAAATGTAATTATTACTTATTTTAGTAAAAAGGTACTTACTTGTTGTTTTGGCTCCAATCACAACCAAACACGGCAGCTGGATGTTTGTATTTGTGTAGTATTTTACCATCAATTGTTCGAATAATACTAAAATTAATTATAATAGGTTAATAGAAAAACATCATTCTAACTACATTATTCAAAGAAACAAAGCCAGAAATGCAAATTTCAAATATAAACATTCCAGTATAGAGAGACCTTATCTACAAAATGTAAAGGACATTTTAAAGTTTCAAAAGTACTAATTATGAGTATATTTGCATCACATAATATTCATTATGGTAATCCACTTATGTCAAATTAAGGTGGTAAATTTTGATTTAGAAACTATTTCATTATAGATTTTCTTGTGGAGGAAAAATATAGTCTAATATTTTAAAACATAATGATATAACAAACATATTTCCATCTTCAAATTTAGGTAGTTCAAAATCTGTAGTATTTAAAGCAACTCATTTATAAGGTTGGTTTTATACACTGTGTCATTATACTAAGACCATGACGTGTAAGTCACAACATTTTCATTGTATATTCTAAGTAATATAACTATGTATTTGGAGAACAATCCATTCCTGCCACCAAAAAAGGAGACTGTAATTTAACTGCAAAAATAAAAGAAGCTCTACTCTATTATTACCAAAATGAAAGGGCTGTTGATTCCATTAGAAAAAAAAAAAAACTGTGTATAAATTATTGTATTACAAGGTTTTAAAAGTCTTTGGATAAGGTTCTCCTAAAGATTACAAGGCCCACCAAAATTTTGTGGCCACTAGGGAGTGGTGGTGACCTATGCTTACAAATGTTTAGACACTGAATATGGTAGTTATCAAATAAATAATTGCTTGAAAATACATGGTAAAGCTAATTATGTATCACTTGACCAAAAAACTCTTTGGCACATCTTTTGTATTTTGGTATCTATCTATTAGCAAATAGTTCCTTTTGAGGAAAAAAAATCACTAAGGTTATTTCTGGAAACTTTAACTTTCTAGTAAGGATCTTTGGCTTCTATAACTACTGTGTTTTCAATAAACATTAAACAGTGAGTGAAAACTGGAATGGGTTTATCAAAACCTAACAGGTTGTCAACTTCTCTATCTTCAAGAACCACGAGTGTCCATACCAGCTCTTTCACAGCTACAGAGGAGCAGCATCTGATGTTAAAAACATTTTTGAAACCAAGGCAATTCTTTTCTTATATATATTTACTTGAAAACTTTCTTATTCCTGGTGCTTGAGAATTAAGAAAGCACATATTTCTAAAACATAGGGTCAGTGAAATTAGCTCCTAAAAAAAGGCATTTCCTTCGTGTATTACCTCATTCCTCCATGCAAAAACTGTTATCCTTTTATAAATAAAGCTGTAAAACTGTGACCAAGTTTCTAGAGCACTTGACAGCTCTTGAACCACCTGTAAAGCCCCAATACTACTCCCCCCCCAAAATATGATTAGAATTATCAAGACTTTGTGAAAAGTCTTTAAAGTTTCTTAATGACAATTCAGTCTTTTGGTTATTTTGGTTGTATATGTATTTAAAAATCACTAACCAGCTCACTTTTTATTTTTTAAACACAACTGCATTGTTATATATTAATGTTATATCATAGCAATATAGCATGTACTCATATGAACTTATAAATAATATTTATGATAGTTGGTTGAGCTGTTCAAATGAAATCTTATTAATACACAACTGGAACGACCAAATGCATCTTTTAAAAACAGTGCCATTTCATACTGCACACAGTACTTACCAGAAACCATCACCACTGCAGGTTGCTATTCTTTTGGAATCTTTATGACTCCAGGCAATGCAGAATATTGCATTTTTTCCGTGCTTCAAAAAATGTAAAATACCTATCAATAAGAAATAATTCACCCCTTTTTTCTCATATTTATTACTTCTAAGTATTACTTTTCTATTAGGATATTGTTCTAGATGACACTAAAGTCAGTAGCAGAAACCTGAATATATACTTTAAGAATGTCTAAAGTTGTCACATTTAAACAAATGGTTGTTTTGAGACATAAATTGAGTGAGTCTATTTCTTTTTGTTGGACACAAGGTAAAGAGTCAATATCTACATCTTCGGCCATCCAGAGGATTAAGCTTTACCTTAAAGGTGGTACTTGATGCCTTGGCCATGAACACCAGTTGGGATGGGGGTGAGATTGAAGACCATCCTCATCTGTTCTCAAACTCAGACCTACTACCACCAGTGCAAGAAATGTGCAAGCAATTGTTATTACTGGTTGTTGCTCTAAGTTTCAAAGATTTATTTTTATGAAAAATGTCAGAACAGATTTAAGGTAATTAATTCCTATAATAAATCACTCTATACTTTCTTGTTTCTCTGCATTCTAGGATTGAGGAAGGGCCAAGGGGTAGAGTTACAGCTTGTGTGGTAAGAATTTTTAAAAACGCAAGGAAAGTATTACATATGGGAATGTCATTCACCAGTTATGTGATAATCAATCCATTTCTAAATTTTCATTTGAAACATTTATATTTTATAGAGTAATTAAATTGTGGCTGCCATTAGGGGGAAACTAAAGTGACTTTATACCTTGTGTTATAAAGATACAGTTTCAAAATTTTTTTTTTTTTTGAGTTGGAGTCTCACTCTGTCACCCAGACTGGAGTGCAGTGGCTGCTCCTGGCCACTGCAGACTCGACCTGCTGGGCTCGACCTGCTGGGCTCCGGCGATCCTTCCGCCTCAGCCTTCCAAGTAGCTGGAACAACAGACGCGTGCTACCACGCCCGGCTCATTTTCTGATTATTGTAGAGATGAGGTCTCGCCAAGTTGCCCAGGCGGGTCTCGAACCCACGGGCTCAGGCAATTCACTCACCTCAGCCTCCCAAAGCGCGGGATTACAGGCTGAGCCACTGAGCCCAGCTCAGTTTCAACTTCTTAAGGTCATCTTCAGTTTGTTGTTTTTTACTTCTTTGGCAGTAAAGAAGGGTAGGTTTATACATACAGTTGGATACAAAAACGGAGCCAGTCCCTATATTCACTTGGTTTATGAGTGGAGTTCTTCTGTTAGCTTCATTTATACCCACGAAAAGTTCATGCATGGCTATTATCCTGCACTTTCTCTTGTGGGGAACATGTAGCTTAGTCAATTAAAGCTGACATGGTTAATTTTGATACTGGTCTTAACTGTGCTATTGAATGCTGGGAAAGACAAAAATGAATGTGAGAGATTCCTTGACACCAAGATGCTGGGTTGCCAGAATCAGGCTGGAACTGTTTAAGTGCAAACAGATACACATTTTAGGTTACAAGATGCCATAAAAAGAAATCAACAGGTCTGAAAAGAATAAAATTTTGAATCTAGGCCAGAAGTTTCATATTCAGGCTTCTTGCTTCTTATACCCCACTATTTATTATGGGATGTGTTGCTGTTCTGGTGGTGGGAGGGCAGAGGACAGATCAGCCATTTCTGACTTGAAAGAGTACTGTTATGGTGTATGCAGAGAAAGAGAAGGATATGACTTTTATAATCCTTTGTCAAGGTTTCCTCTTTTGAGTGCAAAATTGTTCATCAGTGGTGGGTAGTTTCCCACGTACTCAGCATTCGCTACATTTCTGCAGCTCAGGGAAATCAAGGCCACTAAAGAGCACTTCCAAAGGGATAACTGTCTTTATATACATGGTGTTAAAGCCTCAAATATATAAACAATCTTCAAAAAAACTATATATTTAATAAGTTTCAACAATAATCACTTAAGATAAATAACATTTCAAGACAATGAGAGATAATCCTAGATATTTTCCCCAATTCATACCCAATATATCATGATTAGAGTGCACATATTTTTCAAATATTAATGGAACTCAGTAAAATACAGGATGATAATGTAACTCCAAGTTGAAGGATAAACACAATCTGTGACACTACAAATTGGAAGAGAGCAAATTTTAGGGCTTCCCATGGATTAACAGAATTTAAGAACTGGGAAGAAATCTAAGAAATTATATAATTCAACTTCATCATTTTATAAGCAAAAAAAAAAAAAAAAGGCTCCAGGCCATAAAATGATTCTATATGAGAAGCAAGGTAATAACAGAACCGGGACTATAATTTGAGACTTGTTTTGAGTTTAGTTTTCTCATTATTTAGTATTTGCTCAGGTTTTTATGGAGGATGATTCAAAACTCCTTTGAATGTCTAATGCAACTTTAGGTGAAGTTTTATATCTTAGACTCAGCTACAAAATTCAGAATTCATTTTAGCATGTGAATATCCTCTTAGATTTTCTTCCAGTTGAGAGAACATACATCTCACCTGATCATTAAGTGCAGTATTAAGAAAAACATTTACAAAATAAAAAACTGTATAAAACATTAGTTACTCAGTAGCAATAAATACATCTTACCTCATTAAATCGTTGTACAATTTTGCTCTTTTGAACATCCCAAATAAAAGCACCATTTCGAGAAGTTGCCCCAGCAATACAATTTAAATCACCTTAGGAAAAAATTTGTTAGATATTATACTAAATGTGGGCCACATATGAAATTCTTTTCAAAAATGTAACTTTTGAAAATGTTAGAAGTGGGATTCGCAAAGTAGTTCTTAAAATTTTTTTTGTAATAAAAATGTTCAAATGTATACAAATTCAGAGAAAATAATAAAATGAATGTATTCATTAAAATGAATGTTTCAACAATTGCTAAACTATGGCAAATCTTGTTTTGTCTATAACCCCTGCCGGATTTCTTTGGAGCAAATCTCTAGCATATTATTTCATCAACAAGTACTTCAGTGTGATGTCTAAAAGACAGTGACTCTTTTATTATCAAGACCTATTTATCATAATCACAACCATGAAAATCATCCATAATTCCTCAATAATATAATATACTCAGTCAATGTTCATGTTTCTCTATTAATATTTTAAGGGTTAGGAAAGTACTTCTCTAAGCAGATCACATGAAAAAATTGTTTCTCTATGAAAAAATAAATAATGCTTTCTGCTTTTAAAAATAAACAAAATTGGTGAGAATAAAACTACTGCTAAGTAGATGTTCATGGATTAAATAAGTGACTTTTGTGAGACAGTCAAGAGGTTTTCTCCACTAGAAGAAAAGAGCAGCTGTCATCTGCTACTCAGTCATAAAAATATAGAGGAATTACTCTGCGTAAATTACTATAAACACACACAAAGTCCTCGGAACATTTATAGTGTTTTTGTTCTGCTCTTCTTTTTGGGCTTTTAGATCACTGGGATATGTTCTCAAATATGCAATTTTTTTTTTTCCTTGGGTATCTACTCTAAAATACAGAGTAAGTTACACGTAAGTTACACATTCTTCTATATCTTACTCTATTTCCATCCTTGTCTACCCTCAATTATCTTTTAAATTTCGTCCCCACTTACCTAAAAATTATGATTCATCCACAATCACATAACAGAATTAATGCTTTTACATTCTCAATGCAAATTCTCAATGTAGAAAGTTGAAGAATGCTTTCTGTGTTATAATTTGAAATGATTTTTTTTTATAATCACAATTTTTAAATTAAGTTTTAGTTTTGAGATATATGCTTTTTGTTAAAGAAAGGGTATTCAACTAATAGGTATCATAATGTGAAACATTACTACACTGGCTGGTCCAATTCCTATCTCGCTAGCCAGGGTAACCTGCTGTGATGATGCATATTATAATAATTGAGAGCACAGGCTTTGATATTTTTTGCTTAAAGGAACAAATACTGTCAATAAGAGTGGTATACAAAATCTTTTTCTAGACTTCTCATTTTAGAATATGAGGGACACATAAAACAGTAGTCTTTAACCTTCTTTTGTGTCATGGACCACTCTGAAAATGTAATTATAATGGTACTCTTTGACAGAAATAGAGGCATATATATAAACATATACCAGACATTATTCATGAAATTCCAGGAGATTCACAAGCTCTCTGAAGACATCTAAAAACCTTGAGGGCCCATAAATTCAAGGTAAAGAATCCCTGTGTATGAAGAAATAACTTTTAAAATAAGGATGAGCTATATCCTTGTCATATGAGATTATTTAATTAATATTTTACTTTAGGACAAATAAGTGAACTATTTCATTTTTTGAGTCTGAGTCTCACTCTGTCACCTAGGCTGGAGTGCAGTGGCATGCTCACAGCCACCGCAGCCTTGAATTGCTGGGCTCAGGTGACCCTTCTGCCTAAGCCTTCAAAGTTAGCTGGAACCACAGACGTGTGCCACCACACCTGGCTAATTTATTTTTACTTATTGTAGAGATGAGGTCTCGCCAAGTTGCCCAGGTTGGTCTAGAACTCATGGACTTAGGCAATCTTCTCACTTCCATTTCCCAAAGTGCTGAGATTACAGGCATGAACCACTGCGCCTAGCTTAAGTCAACTATTACATATGCTTTATAAAGTGAAAAATTCATTTAGGTGTGTAAAATTCATTGCTATAAAGAAGTACTACTTGGGGAGAAAATGTCAAAGGTTTCATAGGCTTCTCTTCTCTACTTTAAGTACTGGGAGGTATAAGGCAGCATCTTTCTGAGATCAAAGAAAAGATCCTACTATGGCATAAAAATTCTTCAGTATTGTAAAGGTGGAATTTATATAGAATTTTATGGTTACAACTGAACTGTTACTTAATATATAATCATTCTTATTTATAAAAGAGATATATTAAGAAAAGTCATCTATTACGATTTTTAGAAAATAAGTATCTTTTTTATGTTCATAAATATGATTTACATAAAAAATTTCAAGATAAATTCTATCATATAAATTGTATTATACCCTGAAAGGGCACAGCTACACAGATACAGCTAAAGTTGGATGTGTCTGTGATTTGCTGTGGCTTTTCTATATGACTATGTCAGACAGAGGGGCCCAGGAATCAAAGTGTCTCAGCAGGTATTCTATTCTAAAACCTCATAAAAACAGAATCAACCAATATGTTGGTATTAATTTGCCTCTACGATCATTTGGAACAAGATGACAACAAGAAGAAGATAATTCAAATGAAAACAAAACTTTGAAAAGTCATTTAATTATAATTCTTGATTTTAATAAAACACCTCTCACCTGGAGCCCATGAAAGGGAATAAATAACCCCTTCATCACCTGGGGAACTGTACACTGCTGTTAATGTGTTTATATCCCAGATTTTTATAGTGCCATCAAATGAAGCTGTTGCTAAAAGATCAGGATCATCAGGTTTGAATTTGCAATCAAAGATAGTTTCCACATGTCCCTAGGAATGTAGCACAAAAAAGTCACATCTGTTGAGAAAAATTCACACATTTTTAATCAACAAACCCTAATGTAGACCCAAATTGACATATGTACTATGATTTTCCAAATATTAATGCAAAAAATATATAGGCAAGCAAAAAACATAGACAACTGGAATCGCTACTGTGATTGAATGTTCTGTGGGCTGTTACTATACTATTTTGTACAGACGTGAATTTTCCTCAGCCCCAGTTCCTCAAATCAGTAACTAAGGTCAAAGATGTTCAAACGTTTCACTTTTCAATTTCAATTCAATGCAAAATACATATTTATTTTCTAATTTTTAAAAATACAGAATACCATGCTAGAAACCTATAAAGCAAATAACTCTTAACAGTTATTATATGTCAACTGGCAGCATAATACAAGACCAAGATGAAACTGACTAAAAGTCATGTAATGCAAATAATCCTATTTTATCCTAATGACACACTTCAGAAACACCTCACAATTTGGGCAGACATAGAAGAATCAGGCATGGCCCCGTTTTAATGAGCCTTGTTCTAAAATTTCTAGCAAGTCTATTCTTTGAAACTTGAAGTACTTGTTCCTGTTACATGATGATTTGGTCCCACACGACTACAAGACCGTAAAGTGATACATACAGACAAATGCAAACATATACAAGTAAGTGGTTCTTAATCACTGTGTGCCTGTGGGAAGGTCTGTTAAGAGTCCAGCTTAAATAGCCAGAGCCACAGTTTGTCTTCTTCTAAATACTGGGGAATGAAAATTGAAACTCATACTTCAAGCAGCAGAAGCTGTAACACGTTGGGATCTAGCGAGGGGGTTAAAATCCAGGAACGGGGCTTTCCAGTCCTCAACGAATGTAATAGAGGTTGAGGACGAAACTCTTTAAACTCCTTGTACTGCCATTAATACCAGAAGTCACAACCCTTAGAAAACTGCAAAAGTGCTCTAAAATCTCTTCTTTAGGTGAGTGGTAGAGGAAAGAAGAATCTCAAGGGTTAGCAACAGGGAAAGAAGAGAGACTGTTCCCGTCAGGGGTCCTCCTGGTTGGAGCTGCTCCAGGTGGTCATTTCCAATGTTAAGAACATACGTAAGGCAGGGCCCGGGTGTGCATTTGTATATGTGATTTCACTGCTCTGCCTTCAAATGTTATTTTTTGGAAATCTGAAAATTCACACAGCAAGAACCAAATTAAAAATGTTTCTTCTGTGTTTTCTTCTTACCAAAAGGACAGCAGAGCTGAAGAGGAAATTTTTGTTGTATTTTTCTTAGTTATAATAAAGCAAACATTCATAAGGAAGTTATACCTTTTGAAATTATATGAATATTATTTTTCTTATGCCATGTAACTTGGACTGTGTGGATGTGTTTTATACATATAGCAAATCAGAGCTGTTTCTTGTAGTAAAACTTCTAGTAATTTCAAAAGTGGGGCTGTGTTAATAGAACATATAAGAAAAAAAATGACTGTCTTTTTCTGACTGGCATACATTTTTAAAGGGAGAAAAGCCACTGAAATAATTTATGATCAAGTAATGTTTGGTATTTATTTGAATTACAAATTTAAAATAGATTTTTTAATAAAACATATTTTAATATGAAGCGTAACAAAAGACTATTGAATTCAGATTGTAAAACTTCTATTTACATAACTTTATAGATTTTTTTTTTTGTGTGTGTGTTGGAGTCTCACTCTGTCGCCCAGACTGGAGTGCAAAGCCGCTCCCGGCTACCACAGCCTCGACCTGCTGGGCTGCGGCGATCCTTCCGCCTAAGCCTTCCAAGTAGCTGGAACTACAGGTGCGTGCTACCGCGCCCAGCTAATTTTTTGATTTCATTGTAGAGATGAGGTCTCGCCAAGTTGCCCAGGTGGGTCTCGAACTCGCGAGCTCAGGCAATTCACTCACCTCAGCCTCCCAAGGCGTGGGATTACAGGCTGAGCCACCAAGCCCAGCTAACTTTATAGATTCAAATGTATTGTTTTCTTTTTCTCCCTTCTCGTTCATAAATTTGTTTGAAAATAAATGATAATTTGAAATATAGACAAAGTTTACCATGCTGGGAAAGAGTTTACATGAAAAGTTTAAATGAAAAGAAAATTAAATCATCCTTTAATGAATAAGAAAAAAAAGAAATATTTAAAAATAACTAAACTACACATTGTTTAAAAATATTTTCTCTATAGTTCAACATCACATTTGAGGACAAATTAAATGAGCAATCTTGAAATGATGTAACAATACCTTCTTTTACAAGAACAATTATTACAGTTCTAGATTCCTTTTTTAAGTGAGATCATAGAAAAACAATTAACATTTAAAAGTTTCTTAAATGTCTAGATTTGATTCATCTAGTTCAAATCTGTAGTAAAACCAAGTGCATTTTTATAAACTCTAAACTAGGAAGACGTAAGGAGGATGTTTTTTTATCAATATTAATTACAATACAATATATGTATATTGTTGTGAGTATTCACTCATTCATTCCACATAACTTTAAATGTAGTCTTGCAGTGTGCTAAGCACTGTATTAGGTAGTGGGAATATATCACAGAACAAAACCAGACAAAAATGTGGGACCTAAGAGAAGTTGTATTCAATCTTATATAGAGCCTTAATTATCATAAGAACAAAATTCACAGAGTCACAAACTATTATAGTGATTCAATAATAGAAATAAATCTTAGAAAACATATACTCCAACCTTACTCAATTTACAAATGAGAACAGAAGGCTTGACACAATCAGCAAAAATTGACTTGTCCTTTCTCCTAAAAGATACTCTAGTCTCCTGGAAGATATTCTCATTTCGCTTCCAATAGAAAGATATTCTATTCTCATGGTACAGCTATGTAATTTTCCATTATACATAAAATATCAACTAAGTAGACAGTAGTTTTTGAAGTATAATGTTTAAAATTTATTTTAAATAATCATTCCATACATATTTTCTAAAAAGTTTTAATCAACTAAGATAAAGTCCTACTATGTGATTAATTATTTTAACTTATTTATTTTAATTGATTATTATTAATTATTAACATTTAAAAATAACATTAATACACCAGTAAAAGTCACGGGTTTACAGAAAATAAGCATTATGTGTTATAGAAGGAATGACCACAGACATACCAAATCCCTAAGAAAATCCCACTTCTTAGCTCCCATATCATAAAGTCCAACTCCACCATCCAAGAAACAACACAGTGCATGACCAGGAGGACGAAAGAAAGCTTGATTCTGTGTCAAAGCTGGAGGTATAGCTGCTTCACTCGCTGAAGATGTGTAATGATTTTTGGTTGGAGATTGGATTAAAACTAAAAAGAAGAACAAATATTTATGTTGACAACTTCCCAAAGGAATAAAATTATAGGACTTAATTTATAAAGATTTTTCTTTTTTTTAAAATCCAGAATCTGTATCAGTAAACTGCTCAGCAATGATCACACTTTCTGCCACGTGGACAGTTCTTCAGCACTGTCTAAAAATGTGACAATATAAGCACAAAATTGAATATTATTTGCATACTAATAGAAGGTGTTCAGAAGTGCAGATGGAGCATATGGATGAAAATTAGTGTGCAAAGAATCACAATCTGTTGCAATCATTTGATTTCTTATCTTCTCATAAATTATAGCATAGCATGATTATTTGTGAATTATAACCTTTGTTCTAAATACTGGTATAATAGCTAATTCTCCCTTCCACACACACAAACATATATGCATGCGATTTTTTTAAACAAATAACTCTCTGCCACTAGTTTCCAAGTCAATGAAAATCATTACTTTTGAGATTACTTATAATCCACTTTGATACTCAAATTTAGAATCTCAACACTGACACCACATTGCATCTCAATTTTTCTTCCTCAGGTTTCTTTTCTTTTTAACTTTGACAAACTTCCATTTCTCCTACTTTCAATTACATAAGTGTCCCCCTGTTTATTTATCTTTTTGTATATTCTTTTTTTTTTTGAGTTAGAGTCTCACTCTGTCGCCCAGACTGGAGTGCAGTGGCCGCTCCCGGCTACCGCAGACTCGACCTGCTGGGCTCCGGCGATCCTTCCGCCTCAGCCTTCCGAGTAGCTGGAATTACAGGTGCGCGCTACCACGCCCGGCTAATTTTTGATTTATTGTAGAGATGAGGTCTCGCCAAGTTGCCCAGGTGGGTCTCGAACCCGCGGCCTCAGGCATTCCACTCACCTCGGCCTCCCAAAGGCGCGTGATTACAGGCTGAGCCACCAAGCCCGGCTTGTATATTCTTTATACCATATTTTGTCTTCTCTCAAGAAGCTTTTCCTTAAAATGTGAATATTTTCTTGCAGACATAATCCAAAACAATGAAATCAGTGTAAATGATTACATACTGGAATATGAAAATATATCCCTCAGTATTTCCCTTTTTATTAAAATTTAATAATGTCTTTCTTATTGCATTCAAAGGAATAACACTAATTTCTCAGAATCTGAAAACGACAGTAAGTCCAAACTAGACTGAATCACTAGTAACAAAAGCGGAATTTGTTAGCAACCAATTTGGTTCAATAAAATTTTGCTGATAGTTTGGTTTAAAATTAATATGATCCATGACTGGTTTTCTAATATTTTAATTAGTTGGTATCATGGGTGGTTTTGACAACCTTCATGTACTATCTGTAATTCATGTTTTTTAGAATTTGGTAAAGATGTAGTTACCTTTACAAAATTTCATTTTCATATTCCATATTTTCTGTTATGCTAAAAAAATGTAGAAAGGAAACCTAGAAGTTTAACAATAGGTTACCTGAAAGGAACTGCTCAAAAACGTCAAGATTAGCATGTGCTTCTTCATATTTTCTGATTTTTGTTTAATAAATACAGACTACATTTTTAATTTTAAACTATATGAAAGAAAACAACCACTATTGCTTCAGTCAGTCCATGAAATGGGTATTCATAGCCACCAAACAAATTAAAAAACTAACAAGGACCCCCCCCCAAAATGCAGGATACCTAAACAATATGCCAGCCTCCAGCAGATTACTTCTCCAGTCCTACTATTTCTACACCCTCCAGTTTTCAAACTCTAGACATATTAGGACTTCGTAGAAAAGCTTCATAGAAAGGCTGGAGAGTCAAATACAGAGATTTTCCACTATTTGCCATTACCCACTAAATTAGACACCAAAATAACACTACTTTGAATAACCATTGGTAATTACTTAGCATATTACAAAGACAGACAGAAGAGATTAAAGAGGAATTGATTATGCCAGATTTTTCAGTCACTAAATTCCCTACCCCACATTTTCTGACACACAGAATGGGAACATTACCAACCATGCAGAGTAATCATGATGGACTTAACAGGAAGTCAATTTCCATTCCTTTATATTTTAAAAAAATTCTAATTCCAAATCTATCCCAGTGTTCAAATTTTTTTCTTTTATTGCTTGTTTATTTTATTATTATTTTTTTAATCATAGAAGCAATGAATGATAATCAGAAAAGGACACACAAAAATAAATGAAGAAGATAAAGAAGATCTACAATACTAACTACTAATCCAGTGACAACTAGTATTCAAACATGAAATATTTGCTACGTTCCAGATCCTGTAACTTGAATATTTAGGTGATTTTAACTTTGTTATTAACTGTACAGACTGTAAATGAGTCACGTTTAAAATAAAAATTCTCCTAGTTAAGATTAATTTTATTTAATCCCATCACTCTTGATATTTATAGTTTATCTTCATCAATATCATTGTTTTTATCTTCCCCATATAGAAAATTTGAGATTATCTGAATATTCTAATTGAATAGCATTTTACAAATGCAACTTGGCTCTAAATGTTTTCAATTTAGTAATATTAAATATCATGTGGTTTAATGGTTCCTTCAGCACACATATTTCCAAAAGTCATTTAAATACTACGCAGTCATAAAAAAGAACAAAATCATGAATTTTGCAGCAACCTGGATGGAACTAGAGTCTATAATACTGAGTGACCTCTCACAGAAACAAAGATCCGAATATCACATGTTCTCACTCATATAATGGACCTTGAACATCCAATGTAATACTATAAGATAATGACTGATGGTACTGGGAAACTATGGGGGGGAGGAGGATGGGATTAACAGTAGCAAATATCTGTCGGGGGATGGGAAAACACCTCTTATCAACAGGGTGCCTGAATGAAACGTAATTGTACACCTAACCCTTAACTGTACCCCACAAAACCATAATAAAAAATACTGATTGAAAAAAAAAAACACAAAAAAACAGCTTTTCACTAGCATATATTTGATTTGCTTATATCACTTTTCCATTCATTTTATTTGACTGAAGTATAGTATGTTTAAAAATTAAAATTTAATAGTATTTTTACTTACATTTTTTCCTTGGAGGAGAATTAAGTACATGTAAGCTGTGAAATCCTGTTTTCTTTAATTTAAGATTATCAATAGGTGTTGTTCTTGAAACATTCCAAATGCGCAAAACGCCCACCTGAGAATCTATTCAGATCAAGAAAAAAGCATATGTTAACAACAAATTTTGTTTGGAAAAAAATGTCTAGACATAGAAGTAACAAAAAAACACTTCAACTTACAAGATTTTTAGCACTAATTATTGACAACATATTAACAATAATACCACAGTCATTCACAAAAATGACCAAGATGCTACTTAACTTTTAAATTTTCGGCATGCCTTACTATTTTTTTTTTCCTGTTCCAAATACTTTTCTAGAGGTGGAAACTGCCTGCCTTAGAAGCTTCTCCCTCAAAAGACCATTATAACAATGTGACATCCAAAAAAGTTCTGCAGTGACACACACTTGTTCTAAGAAAAGGTCAGCCACAGAGAACTCTTGACTTCTACCATTAAATAACCCTTCCTCTTTTGAAATGTTTGTAAATTGCCCCATTGTCCACTTTTAGACAAGTAAGAACTGTCAAACATACTTAAAGACCAATTATAAAGTCACCTTTCTCTGGAAAATCCCACTCTAATAACTGCTTGGAGAACAGCCTGGCAGTTTCTTAAAGAATTAAAAATAGAATTACCATATAACTCAGTAATTCCACTCCTAGGTATATACTTAACAGAATTATAAGCTACGTTTATACAAAACAAAACAAAACAAAACAAAAAAACGAAAAACAACACGTATATACAGGGAGGCCAAACAAAACAAAACAAAACAAACCCCAGAATTTATAAAAAATTGTATATTTATTCTTACATGTTTAAACTTTAGTCACCTTTAAAGTACTCTCCATTTGATGCAATGCACCTATTAAGATGCTTTTTCCATTCCTCAAGAGTTTTTTAAATGTTTCCCTTTGAGGACTTTTTTTATCCAGGGATTCAAAAAAATCACTTGGGGCAAGATCAGGTGGATAAGGAAAGGGGGACACAGGGGTCATGCTGTTTTTGGTCAAAAACTGCTGAACACTCAGTGCAATCTGGGCAGGTGTGCTGTCATGGTAGAAGAACTGGTCACCTGTTTGCTAGGAAAGTTTCTTCTACAAATCATCTCTCACAATAATGCTAGCTGGTACACTGATGCCAATGGGTTCCTAGAACACTTAACTAATGGAGGGAACCTATATACAAGGGACCTCCCTTCCAAAAGATAATTCTGGGTTTGTCTGGATTCCCCCCTCATAAAGATGTTCATAGTAATATTATTCATAATAGGACAAAAGTGGAAACAATATAAATATCTAACAACTGCTAAACACAATCTGATATAATGGAACATTATTGAGCCACAAAAAAGAATGAAGGACTGCTTCATGCTATAACATAGGATGAACCTTGAAAACTTTATGTTAAGTGAAAGAAGCAAGACACAAATGGCCACATATTCAATGATTCTCTTTATATGAAATGTCCAGAACACACAAATCCACAGACCTAGAGAGTAGATTAGCAGTTTATGTATGTACAGGTGTGCACCAGGGGATGTGGGAAGGGCGTAATGGAAAGTAACTGTTGATGGGCACAGGGTTTCCTGATGGAATGATGAAATGCTTTAGAATTAGATAGTGCTGATTAGTGGACCAAGGACATGAACCTCTCAAGAGAAGACATACAAGCAGCCAACAAACATATGAAAGAATGTTCAGCATCATGAATCAACAAAAAAATGCAAACCAAAACCACAACGAGAAACCATCTTATTCTACTTTTGCTAAAAAGGATGGTTTTTACTAAAAAGTAAGACCCCCCCCAAAAAAAGATGTTGGCAAGCATGCAGAGACAAGGGAATGCTCCTACACTGTTGATGGGAATGCAAGCTAGTTCAACCCCTGCTGAAAGCAGTTTGTAGGTTTCTCAAAGAACTAAAAATAGAAGTACAGTTTGAACTAGCAATTCCACTACTTGCGTATGTACCCAAAGGAGCACAAATCACTCTACAAAAAAGATACCTGCTCACGCATGTTTATCGCAGCACTAAGTGCAATAGCAAAAACTTGGAACCTGCCTAGGTGCCCATTGACGGTGGACTGGATTAGGAAAATGTGGTGCATACACTCCATGCAATACTATGCAGCCATAAAAAAGTACAAAATCATGATGCCCTTTGTAACAACATGGATACAGTTGGAAGTCATCATCCTAAGCAAATTGTAACAGAAACAGAAAACTGAATACCTGTTCACCTTAGTTAGTGGGATTTATTCTGTATACACACAGGCACAAGGACACAGGCACAAGGATGGGAACAACAAACACTGGAGCACTCCTTAAGGGTGGAAACTCTGAGAGGGAGTAAGGGCTGAAAAATTCCTCACTGGGTACCATGTCCACCATCTGGGTGACAGGATCAATAGAAGTCCAAACTTCACTATCACACAATATCCCCATGTAACAAACCTGCACAAGTATCCCGTTGATTAAAACAGAAATAAAAAAGAAAAAGTGATCATGACTTTGTATAATTTTGTGAATATGCTAGAAACCACTGGACTGTATACGTTAAAAATGGTGAATTTTATGACACTGAAGTATATCTCACTAACAGGTATATTAAAAATTGCCATGCCTATTATTGTATTCTATAAAATAAAAGGTAATTAGGATATAGAAATTAAGATTCCATCAACTTTCATGTACAGTTGTCTCTTGATATCTGGTGATTGATTCCAGGACCCCCCTCAGATATCAAAATCCATGGATGCTCAAGTCCCTGATTTAAGATGCCATAGTAATTGCATGTAACCTACCACATTCTCTATATTTTAAGTCTAGGTTATTCATAACACTTAACACAACAACTACACAACAATTCATTCACACGGATTCAATGTAGTACTAGGTGCACTACAAAGTTAAGTTTTGCTTTTTTGAAACTTTGTGGATTTTGGGGGAAATATTTATGACCTACAGTTAATTGAATCTATAGATGCAGAACCCATAGATACAGAGGGCTGCCTGTATGATGTTAATACTGAAGTAAATAATTTTTTTAAATGTGGAGGGAATGAAGAATCTCTATTATTTTACACTAAGCAAATCTGGGAAGTATTTATATAGTTGCTAAAATAACTCTGTCTCTTCAGAGGCCTCTCTCTGAACCCAAATAAATGGCTGAAGCAGAGTCATTTAATGTCTAATTATTATTCCTAAATTCTACCATCTTTCTATCCCCTAGAGTCTACTTAGCTTTGCTAATTATCTCATGATTAGGAGATCATGAAGAAGCATCCTTTCAACCCATGGTGATGAATTCCATTTTCACTTTCAATCTCAGTTAAAAATGTCTGAATCTAACTAGGCAGATCTGGTCATGGGCAGTTAAAATTATCAGTGAGAGCTATGGTTTGAACATGCACCCCAAAGATCATGTGTTGGAAACTGAATCCTCAATGTAACAGTGTCAGAAGGTGGGGTCTAATAAGAGGTGAGTAGTTCATGAGGGCTCTACTTCTGTGAATGGATTAATGTCATTATCATGGGAGTAGATTATTTATTCTGAGAGTGGCTTTGTTATCTAAGCACGTTCAGTTTCCTCTTGCTTTCTCACTCTTGCCCTCTTCTGCCTTTAGCAGCACAGAGGTCCACACCAGGTGCTGGTGCCATGCTCTTGGACTTCTCAGCTGCTAGAACTGTGAACCAAATAAACTTCAGTTGTTTATACATTGTATGGCCTATTATATTCTGTTATAGCAACACAAAATGGACTAAGACGGAGGGCTCCTAGAGCTCCCATGCAGCTAAATTGCTTTTCTGGTCAGTACTTTCACTGTCATTCCATCATGCCTAAAATTGAACGGTCTTTCTCTTTTGCACACACACCAACACAAACACACTCACAAGCGTGCACATATATAATATATTACAAGGTATCTCCAGAAACCTGGAACAGTGGGCCTTAATTTCATTTTCATCTGTCATTATGTTAATGACATATGGTATAAATAAAAGCAAACTAGGCATTTACTATAATACATGATAATATTTTAGACTGCAATAAGTTTACACAAAATTAACCAATCACAGACTACAATTTCTCTAATTCAATTAAGAAATCTTCCATATTTAAAGCTTTGGAGAATGGGGGGAAAGCTTACCTCCAGTTATAAACATCCCAGGAGCACTGGGAACCCAGGCCAAGCATTGTACAGAAGCCGCTACACTGGGAAGATTAAATGTTGTTATGCAATAAAGTGATTCAGAATCTACTAGGCGAATTCCATAATGCAAATTAGCCACGAGAAGATAATCAGTAGATAATGAGTCCCATTCCAAGGCTGTAACTTGATCTTCTTCATCTGTCCTTTCAAGAGATTCAGGTCTCAAAACATGTTTCTGATTTTTATTACCTATTAAAATATAAAGAAAATTATTTTCACAATTTTGAAAAAAAAAAGGTCAGTAATTTGGATCATGTTAATTTTCTCCTTGTACACCACCTATCTCTGAGAGTACTGAAATACAAACCCCACAATCTATGCTGAAGACAATAACTGATGTGTAAATGAGGGGGAATTAATTAATATGTCCTAATAATGAAAGTCATACTGAATACTCTCCTCTAGTGATCTCTAGTGCCTTAAATGTTTTTCCTATTTGTTACTGAAAAGCTGTGAGAAATCCAAACAGATAATTAATACACTCAGTCTTGTCAATGATTACAAATTTAACTGAGTTGCGGCAGGATAGGAATAAGGGAAATGCCTATTAAAATGATGACCATCATGTAGTGATTAAAAAGCACAGATGTCAGAGCTGGTTGACTGGGTCCAATCCTAGTTCCACCTCTAACTAGTTTTGTGATCTTGGCCAGTGTTTTTTAAATTTTTATAATGGAGAACATAAAAACACTAACCTCAGAGTTTTAAAAACAGTAAATGAGTTATCTGACAGACTGCATAGAACAATGGGGTATATTCTATCAATAAACAGTAGCAGTAAATATTATCAAAATTTACTGTTATTCCTTTCTCATTCATCTTATTTATCATCATCATAATTCACACCTTACTACTAATAGAAATAGAGAAGCCTGAAAAACAGGAAGATTAGACAACAATTAAATGAAGCAAAAATAGCCAGGCTCGGGGGCTCAGCCTGTAATCTCAGCACTTTGGGAGGCTGAGGAGAGTGGACTGCCTGAGCTGACTGGTTCGAGACCAGCCCGGGAAACTTGACAAGACCTTGTCTCTACAATAAATTAAAAATTAGCCTTGGTGACAGAGTGAGACTCTAACCGCCCTCCCGCCGCAAAAAAAGGAAAAAAATGAAGCAAAAATCATCAAACAATCCTCCTATTCTTGTATACTATATACACAACTGAAAATATGGAAAAAATAATTCTGCTGATGTACCCCATGGAAATTCCAATGGGTCAGTCTTTTCGTTCTCAAAAGAGAGTGAAACAACTGAGTTTAGAGAATGCAACCTTAACAGAAAGTGCCAGTCAGCCTGAAGTAGGGTTTATTTTTTAAAAAGCAATTGAAAGATAATTGTAATCCTATAACTGCATATTTTTCAAAATATCAGATCACAAAAGAAGAAGAAAAGCAGAAAATTTTTCCTTCGATATATAAGATATTTGTAAAGTGAATTGAAAATCTTATCATTTCTGGTTTGAAATTAGATTTGCCAGGTTATGTTACTTTTTAAATATAAAATTTTTACATATATAACCATAAAAGATGGATGCTACATTTCTTTCATTTGGCTTTATCAAATTTTTCCATATAATCACCAATAAAAGTTTGTTTACTTTTTCCTTTCCTAAGACAAGTATATATTTAATTGCTATTTTGTATAATAAACAGCGATGCATATTAGTATAGATGATCACTACAACGTTGACTTAGAAAAATGACTTATGAACCAAAGCTTTATTAGCTGTTTTTAAAGTAAATTTTAGGTATTTGCATATCCCAGTTAGTATCTATGGTTTATTAAATAAAAAATTCCAGCCCATAAAAAAAAAAAAAAACTAAAAGAACAGCAACATAAAACCTGGGAAAATCTGTGGTGTTAATGCTATCACATCTAAATCATGTTACTTTAAAGTCCTATGCTTACTGCTAAAACAACAAATTATATTCATCAATCTTTTCTATATAGTATCCTAATTTTTACTCTAAATCAGAAAATCTATAAAATTTTAGAGCCAGTCTTTACAACAGTTGAGATATTTTTACTTCTATATACTACCTTATTTATTTTAGATTTTATTAAACAATTATCAGGCAACTTGTGTTGTCAGCTACAGACAGAAGCATATGATACAAATACATTAAAAAGATTAGGTTGACAACTTCAATTTTAAAAAACAAAACAAAACAAACTAGGTCTGAGAAAAATTGGGGATGAAAAATAATAAGGTAGCACATCATCATACAGTTGTTACAATTTTGAATTTGAGATATAAAATAATTTTAATTTTGTGATTTTGAAAACATTACACAATTTACAACTCCATAGGATAAAAACAAAACAAAATGAACAAATAAAAAAATGTGCTCAGGAGAAGCCAAAGTTTTCATTGAATTGAGACAGGAAATGAATGATTCCCATGTAGTGGAATGCGATATTATATTTTATTTTCATCCCATTTCCTGGCATTCTCATTCCCCAAATCCTTGGACTCTCTAAAGTTATAGTGTTGTTCTGTATGCTAATGAGCTGATGGGTGGCTGGTGGTCCCTGGGTGGGGTCAGGATGTCAGGACAGGGACTGGAAAGACCAAGGCTTGATTAGAGGGTTGGGACATTCAGCCCCATCCCCCAACCTCCAGGAAGGGGAAGAGGGGTTGAATGCTAGGCTGATCACCAGTGGTTTAATCAAACCTATGTATGATCACCAATGGTTTAATCATGCCTGTGTAATGAAGCTTTATAAAAACCCAAAAGGGACAGGGCTTAGGAGCTTCTTACCCTGGAGGCTGGCCTGCCAAGACAGGGCATGGAAGCTCCACACCCTTTTCCACACACCTGGCTCTCTGCATCTTGTCATTTGTACCCCTTGCAATATCCACTATAATAAGCCTGTAAGTGTAAGTAAGCAATTTCCTGAGTTCTGTGAGCCACTCTAGCAAACTAATCAAGCCAAAGGAGGAGACCGTGGGAATCCTGATGTATATCTAGTCTGTCAGTGGCACTGGGAACATAATCTGGGGCTTGTTGGCATTGGAAGAGGGGGAATCTTGTGGGACTGTGCCCTCAATCTGTGTGATGTGATGTTATCTCCAAGTAGTGTCAGAATAGAGTTGGAGAATACCCAGCTGGTGCCTGCTGCAGAAGTGACTGCTTGCTTGGTGTGTGGAGAAAACCTCCCATACATCTGGTGGCAGAAGTGTGATGTGAGAGTGAAGAAGTAGGAACTGAGTTTGTTTCGTCCACTATGTAACAGTGTCACATAGGCACAGTGTCACCTACAACATTCTTAAAATAAAACAATGCAAATGTCATTAACATACATTCATGGGATACTACCAGAATCAATTCCTCTTAAATATTTTTATAATAAAGATTTTTTCAAGTTGTCTGGTGA
Source organism: Carlito syrichta (assembly GCF_000164805.1). Lineage (NCBI taxonomy): Eukaryota > Metazoa > Chordata > Mammalia > Primates > Tarsiidae > Carlito > Carlito syrichta. Next base: position 331,069 of record NW_007232410.1, read on the forward strand.
ATTTGGTCTGAGACTATAACTTAATATAGCTAAAGCAGTTTTCCAATTGTTTTGCCCTGAAATCCTCTATTCATACAAGAATTTCTATGTCAAAATCCAATAAATAGTACAGAATAACATGGTGATTTTCAGACTGAAAGGAAATAGAAGGCACAGCTGGATCACCTATCATGCCCTCCTACACCAATGCATTTGAAACCAGTCCAATTTCCCCACAGAACTAACGGTTACAGTATTTGGGAATAAACATAGGAAATGATCTTCCTGGACTTAAAAATTAAGACTTAACATTTGTCTTATCTGAGTACCTTTCTTAGGAAACTAACCTTCTGGCCTGTAGTAACAATAAACTGAAACTCACCAGATCACCTGCATGCAACAGAGGAGATGCAGGCTCCACCTGTTTGCCAACTCCTCTTCCTTACCCCTCCCTAGTTCCTGTTTTCTATATTGTTCCATTATATAAACCTCTGACTTTAGTGAGACAGTGAGACAGATTTGAGACTGATCTCTTATTTTTCTTAGCTGATATCACCCAATAAAAAGACTTTTTCCCTGGCAACACTTGCAGTCTCATTGACTATTGGCTTTCTGTATGGCAAGCAACAGGACCTCAATTTAATCTTTGGCATTCAGTAACACACATATGCAAATATATAAACATACACAGCACAGTTTAAACCTGAAATGACAGATGCACTGCATTATTGTGGACAGTTCTCCATGGATATTTACTTTTTCTTCTGAGAGAGAAAGACTAGAAAACAGAGGTTGAGGTCATAGTTTCCTACAAGGAACTGAGAACAGAAATCCTACTTGTAATGTAAGGATAGAACCATCTGTGGTGCCAGCAGGTTATTAAGAAGATAGGGCTAGCCGGGCTCAGTGGCTCAGCCTGTAATCCCAGTGCTTGGAGAAGCTGAAGTGAGTGGATTGCCTGAGCCCATGGGTTCGAGACCCACCTGGGCAACTTGGCAAGATCTCATCTCTACCATAAATCAAAAAATTATTTGGGCATGGTAGTGCATGCCTGTAGTTCCAGCTACTTGGAAGGCAAAGGAGGAAGGATCACTGGAGCCCAGCAGGTTGAGGCTGCGGTGGCCAGGAGCATGCCACTGCACTCTAGTCTGGGCGACAGAATGAGACTCCAACTCACCCCCCCACAAAAAAAAGGAGTTAACAATTCCTCATGAAAGCTAAGAAGCCTAACGATGCCAATATTAATGCTAACAATCTCAAAGCTTCAAACTCAAAATCCAGAATGCACTGCCAAAATTAAAAGGTAGTGCTTCCTTCATGATTTATTATCTCATGTGTATGCAAAAGGAAAATTCCTAGACTGTACCTTTCATAGTTCTTTGGCATGTCAATTGCTAAATAAATCTTGTGAAAATAAATGAGGTTAAAAAGTTTGTATTGGGTTGTTGGGTTGCAGGGTGTCCTCCTCCTGCCATAAGATGTTAAAGTCTTAACCACCAGTACTGTGAATATGATCTTATTTGGAATTAGGGTCCTTAATGGAGTTAAGATGGGGTCCTTAGAGTGCAGCCTAATCCAGTATGTCTGTGTCCTTATAAAAAGGGGAATTTGGACACAGAGACATGCATGCACTCAGAGGGACACCACGTGACAACTGGATTTAGGCTTACACCAGTCAAAAGACTACTAGAAGCCAGGGACCTGGAAGAGATTCTTCCTTGGTGCCTTCAACGGGATTATGGTTCTGCCAATACCTGGTTTTATACTTCTGGCCTCCAGAACTGTGAAACAACAAATTTCTGTTGTTCTAAGTCATTCTGTGAAACTTTTCTGGTATTAGCTCTAGCAAACTAATACATGGGCAGATCTAGAAAAATAACACTTGTTGACTTGGGTACAGCTGTACAAATTACTTTGTTTAACAACTACAAGACTGAGTTATTGGAAAACAATGACTTCTTCTGGAAGGCACATATCTCAGATTGTTCAAATATTACACTTTCTTTTTCTTTTTTTTTTTGAGGCAGAGTTTCACTCTGTTGCCCAGACTGAAGTGCAGTCGCATGTTCATGGCCACCACAGTCTCGACCTGCTGGGCTCAGGTGATCCTTCTGGCACAGCCTCCCAAGGAGCTAGAACTACAGGTGTGCACCACTATGCTTGGCTAATTAGTTGATTGATTGCAGAAACAAAATCTTGCCAAGTTGCCCAGGCTGGTCTTGAACCCTTGGGCTCAGTCAATCCTACTTTCTTTCCTGTAAACTTATGACAGATAAAAGCAAAGGAAGCCTCTTTTCCTTTCATATTATCTGTGTCAAAATAAGCATTCTGTTTTATATTTTAGATATACAACAGTGTCTCAATGTCCTATGGCCTAAAACCTTCAAAGGTGCCTAAAAAAATAATAAAGCAAGAGAAAAGATAGCACTAGTCAGTGAAAAAGGAGATAGTCACAATGACAAATCAAAAAAATATAAAAAATAACCTAGGATGTAATTTAGACCAAAATAAAAACATACGCCTCATAATCCTCTTTAGATCTTAGGCAGCTCACAGATTGTTCAAAAAGAAAGTGTCACGATACTGATGAGATCTCTGAGTACTGGCCTGCCAGGGGAGAAGGGGGGAATGTCTCTAATGAGAAGGTGACATAACTCAGAGACCAGAGAGGAACCACAACACACACACACCATCTTTATTGTCCAAAAATCATGTTCACGGGGATTGAAGGAAGGCACATAGCTCAGACTGTTCAAATATTATACACTAAGGAAGAATGTCAGAGAAGAAGAGTACAGGGCAGAGAAGTGGCATTCACCAGATCAAAACAAAGAAAGCTGTGAATTATGTCACTTAACTATGAGCCTTCATGCCCAACTACAAAACAGAAGCTGCTCCCAATGCAGTGGAGGAAACAGAGGAAGTAATGGTGCAGATGTCTGAGACAACAAATGCAAAGGAAACAAGTCACTGATTCCTTCTTATGCTAGTCTTTAAGAAACAGATGAAACCATCCCCTTGTTAAATCAGTACAACTAGAAGAAACAATAGGAGACAGGTACAAAGAGCTGAGAGGACAGGTGGAAAAAACCGTATATTTATTTTTATCTTTCTTTAATGTATTAAATATATAGTGGCCCCAATATATCAATGTTTTTACATAATATATTTTAACCTTAGAAAATTATTTCTGAAGAGTTGTTTGAATTTTCACAATTTTTTCTGCTCAATTTCAATTTCTTTGTTCTTCTGTTAAGTTCAGATAAATTGAATGTGATGTGTTTTGTGAAAGCAGTTATCCTGTTTCGGAAAAAGCACTTTCAATCCTGTGTCTAGGCAGCCAGTAGTCACATACATCAACAGAGATGCTAGATGGCTAAAAAGCAAGTTTCCCAAATGTGAACAGTACTTATTTATGAGGAAGATCAACTTAGATAATTTTTTTATTTTTTAATTATAATTTTTATTATTGTTTAAATTTTAAAATGAACACTAAACGAATTTCTCAGACCTTTATATTCAGCCAAATTAGTTAATTAATAGTGGTTCAAAAAATTATTGTTCTTTTTAATGTCAAGATCAAAGCCTATGCTAAGGAGCTGTGGCATCACAATATTTTTATAAGCAAGTGGAAAAATATTGCGGAGTAGTATTAGTTAGTCATATCTTCCAGCTTTATGTCCTTGCTCATTCAGATTGAAAGTAAAGCTAGCTAGAGAAAAGCTACGCAGATAAACGACTGGTCCCCTGGTAATAAAGAAGCAAACTTCCTGCAAACCTCTCAGACTGGTACACTCAAATGGGTCAACAAGCTCCCTACAAGCCCTGGAGGCTAGGGCAAGAAAACACTCACTGCCAGGACTGGAAAACAAACCAAGCTCACTGCCAAGTGCCGACCAATCAGCTTACTATTGGGCCCCTACCTTCAGCTGATTGGGTCTTAGTACTGACCAATCAGCACAGCTAGTGCCAACCAATCACTTCACAGCTAGTGCTAACCAATTGGCTTGGTCTTAGGGCTATATAAGCACCAGTTTCAGCTCCAAATCGGTAACCCTCTGGGGTCCCCTCCTGCTCTGGGAGCTTTCCTGTGCTCTCAATAAATCCTGCTTTCTCACTTTCTACCCAGTCATGTCCCTCATTCCTTCTGGGCGTGAGACAAGAACCCACATCTGAAGAACTGCGGAAGAGCTCAGAGCCGAAGAGCTACACACCCTGGAGGCAAGCTTGCTGGCCTAAGGAGAGAGCTGCCCGCAGAAGGGGAGACTCCAAAGCTGAGACACTCCTGGGGGCTGGCTTGCCAGCCCACCAAATCAGCAACATTCTCAGGCTTTGGCTTGCTGGCCCATTAGAGCCAGCACTCCAGGGGCTAGGTTTGCCAGCCCATCGAGCTGACACTCCCGCAGCCCAGCTGACCAGATAAAAATCTGCATCAAGGTTATTTTCCTTCCTTCCACTTCCCTTCTCTTGCAGACAGGGTCTCACTCCGTTGCTCGGATTGGAATGCAGTGTCACAATCATGGATCACGTTAGCCTCTAACAGGGCTCAAGCAATCCTCCAGCCCCGGCCTCCCAAAGTTGTGGGATTACAGGTGTGAGCTACCATGCCCAGTCCCATTCAGGTTATTGTCTTAGTATATGTGCAGAAATAAATACCTGATTTGAAAAGTACAAATGACCGATTTGGGCTAACTGTAAGTAAAATCTGCACAGTTGCATTTGATATATTATAATGTCTATAAATAGAATTTGCTTCAAATGAATATTTAGAATCAGCACCACGCTGGATAACATTTTAAAAACTATTATATTAAAATTGTGTTAGTTTTGGCTTTCTGTTAAGTGAGTACAAATTTGTATATGGTAAGAAAAATATAATTTAAGAACCCCAACTAATTAAATTCTTACCTGGCTGAAAAATTGACAGACTTCCATCAACATGACCAAAAACAACTTTTCCCTTTTTCTGGGGATGCCATCTGAACACACAGACATCGGACAAGAAGCCCTGAGCATCCCTGTGTACAGTCACTCCACTGTCTGGTCCTGAGAGGGTCCAAATGAACAAAGGACCTCGGTGGGAGACAAAGGCCACTGCATTATCTGCATTCCAGCACCAGCTCAGAGAGGCAGGGGTCCCTGGAACAGAGTAAACACCGGTACATCAAATAGAGAGATGACATCAGATTGCATCATTCATTATACAATGTTTGCACTGTACATTTCTAAAACAAATTAAAATACAAGAAGATGTTCATTATTTTAAAAAGACATTACTTTTTTATTTGGGAATTGGGTTTTCATAAACAAATTCGAAAGACTTAGGGGAACACATATGGGGATCTTCCATGATGAAGGGAAAAGTATCTAGTTAGGTTCAAATACTCCTAATATGATCATATGCTTCATGTAGTCAAATAAATTTATAGAGTTCTTTATTTTAGCAGCTGTATTGTAAAGCAATATTTATTATGTATTTGTGTGTAAGACCTCTCATTGTTCTAGGTACATAAGACAGTATGGACTACAATTCCTGCTTTAAAGAACTTTAAATAAAAATTGAGGAGATAGGGATTAACAGCATGAAAAGAGAAATGCTCCTGAAAGAATTTAGTAACAGTGGACTTATTGTTACAATCTATGTTTTATCGTGAGTTTAGATTCAAATCTTAGCTTTGCCTCAGGTGAACTAAACAAGTCACTTTATTTCTCTAAACCTCTGTTTCCTAATCTATAACATGGAGATAATAAAAGTATTTGACCACTTATTTCACATGAAAGTTAAGAAAATATAATAATATGTAACATTACCTTTTACATTATAAGATAGAATACAAAAGTTAATGGTTAATGTTCACACTATTGTTGTGATCAAATAAATCATCTATAAAATAAGTATTATGAAAAAGTTATGACTTGAGCAATACTATGAGTCTTCCAACATAGATACATTCATTGCCTGCATCAGAATTATCAAACTAAATATAACATAACAGATCCTGTGGAGTTAGGACCCAGGAATTTATTTTTAGCTAGCATATCCAAATGATTTTGATGTACAGAAAGGTTTAGCAACCACTAGGCCACTATCCTGGAAATAAATTGAACTTGAATTATACATAGAAGGAAGCATAGAGTTTAAATATATGGAATAAGCAGTATTTCCCAGGAGGAGGAAATGATATGAACAAAGACAGAGTTGAAACTTATTGGTTGATAGTAATTTCAGTTTATGTCATCTACGTGCTTCAAGAGGTAAAAACTGGAAGCCTAATGCCTAGTTCATGACCTTACACATAATAGAAATTCTGTATTTGCTGAATGAATGAATATATACATGAATAAGGCCAAAAAAAAGTTGATGTGGTTTTCAGATACATTAACATAAGAAGAATTTCCACAAGTTATTCTATATGATTCAAACTACCACAGCACAGTTGAAAAAGGACAACAGAACGCTGGCTCTCAATGCATATTTAGAGAAAAGTAGTGAGGAAAGTGAAGGGGTCAGTAACAATGTCATATCATAATAACAGAGATGCTTCTGTAGAGGGTTATTATGTACAAGTACTTCCAAGAGCTCTACAAATACCAGCTCATTTAATTTTCCCAACAGTAATCTGAGATAGAAAGCAGTATTACTCACTGATATTCAAAATGTGACATTTTTCAAATTTAACATTTTACATTTGAACAAACTAATACTCATTTTCCTTTAAATGGGTTGAGTATTAGAAAAAAAAAGAATGAAGTTAAAAATACAGAGTCAGGATCAAGTTCAATGATTATATGTGGAAAGCTGGCAAGATATTCACTTAATGCAAATTTCTACTTTGCTTAGGCTATATTCTAAAAAGAAAAATAGAGTCTAAGACATTTCAAAAGGGGATACTTAAGCTAAAAATGACCAAAAATATTCATGGATTTTGCATATAAAATATCAAAGCTTCTAATCCTCAGATTAAGGTATTTGGAAATGGCATGAGGACATTATCAATAAGTTTTTAAAAATCTTAAGGAAAAGAATGCAAAATTTACCAAAATTGTTACCACAGTTATTTAATCATTTTATAATGGTTAAAAAGTATTATTTAATTATATATTCAATGGCAAAAGAAACTAGCTTTACTATCACAGCTGATGAATAAAAGTCTTCCTCCAGGAATGAATATAACATATATAGTATTTGATGATAAATCTATAGATAAACTAGTTGATAATACTTATATTAGACAATAATATGTTGTCTAAACCATATTTTTGCATAACATTTAAAAAATGTGTTTGTTATGTAGTTATAGTATGGTATAGACTTTATGTTACAACTTTATGAGAAAAATATCCTGCAACATTATTAGTTTATGGCACGTAAGATGTGCAAAGACTTTAAAGGAGGACTTATTATATTATTTAAAATTAATAACACACAAAGTGGAATTTTAAGTTTTGGGAAAATATATTGTTGATCAATATAAACATTGCTTGAATAACCTATAGAATTTGTAACTGGTGGAGAAATAGATACAACCAGAAAACATGGGGAGATATAAAAACTCTTGATTGAGGTACCAATCACTGTTTACATATTGCAAAACTGCACCAAAAGTACAAAAGTAATTTGGCTTTTTCTCACTGATGTACAGAAAACCTTAAAGAAAACTATTAATTACATTAATAGAAGCTCACTGAATAGTTAACTTTAAAAAAATATTTTGCTCAGAGATTGGAGCAAATTTTACTAGCTTTCTAATACACTGAATGTTGTAAGTGAAAATAAAAAACAGAGTATATAAACCTGAAAATGAGATTCACATTTTCCTAGTCAAAAATTAATTTCATTTGGCAAATATTTTTAAGATGAGAGTTGAGTAACAAAACTGATGGAGCTACTATTTTCAGCATTCTTAATGACCTACATTTGAAAAGACAAAAGAAAAACCAAGGTACTAAATGTGTTGAATAAATGTAAAGTTTTAAAAAGGCATTGTTATTATGTTTTTGAAACAAAATTTAAAGGTAATTGTCCATAAATTCCCGGTATTGTGGCTACATACTTAGAATAGAAACCTGGACAAAATAAAGTTAGTGAGACCATCATGTCTCAGTTTTCTATCTCAAAGTTATAATTAATTTTTTTTTTTTTTTTTGAGTTGGAGTCTCACTCTGTCGCCCAGACTGGAGTGCAGTGGCCGCTCCTGGCCACCGCAGCCTCGGCCTGCTGGGCTCCGGTGATCCTTCCTCCTCAGCTTTCCGAGTAGCCAGAATTACAGGTGCGCGCTACCACGCCCGGCTAATTTTTTGATTTATTGTAGAGATGAGGTCTCGCCTGCCCAGGCGGGTCTCGAACCCGCGGGCTCATGCAATCCACTCACCTCAGCCTCCCAAAGGCGCGGGATTACAGGCTGAGCCACCGAGCCCGGCTTATAATTAATTTTTAGAGAAGAAGCTAAAGATGGAAAACCCATCCAGGAAGCTTTCAAAACCATAATCAATAATTGAGCTGCACTTGGTAAAGAGAGTGCTTTATTGTGACATTAACCACAGAAAAATGATTTCTTAACTTCACCATTATGACGGAGTAAAATTAAATGAGTTCTCGATGCTAAGTAGTAAGCATACAATGATATTATTTGAATCCATAACATCCAATTTGTGTGAATTAGTACTTTCCACCTTGACCAAATTAAAAATGAAGGTGTGAAAGTAGCTCGACAATGCTCAAATATATGCGTAATATTGTCTTTGTATGTTAAAGATTGGAACAGAATAATTAGCAGGCAAGATCTTTTACTTGTCTTACTAACAAAATCTTTCCATTGATCATTTTGATATTTAATATATATTTAATATTATTTTATGCTAATTTTATATTTAAACATTAATAAAATTATTTATATTGACTATGTTTTCAAGTGATCATATGTTCTAAGTATAATTGTTTCATAAAATTCTGTTTCATTTTTGTACACGTGCATTAGGGAGTTTGAAGCCACTATTTTAAGACCCGATCTAATAATACTAATAGTGCTTGCTGAAATAAAAATGTTTTATTCAATAAAATAAATCCCAGTTAGAAATATACCTTTTGTACTGTTGAGCTTAGCAATGGCTTTTTGTTCTGCAACATTCCAAATGATCACTAAGTTATCAGTACCGCCACTTGCAAAGAGATCAGGGTTATGTGGACACCAAGAGATTGCTGTGATTTTCTCTTTATGTTCAGACATAATTGAGTGAAGTTTGAATTCATTATAATGGTGATCCAACTAAAACGAAAATATATAAATAAACATTTTAGTGTTCCTTTTTTAGATCATACACAATCTATAAATAATCACTTTATACAAAACAAAAGGTACATATATGAAAATTAGTTCACCTAATAATAAAGATAGAAACGCATTTCAAACCCTACATTCAAGTGTATTCAAGTATAGTCAATCAGCTGGAAGAAACCATTTAGAAAAAAAAAAATGACAGGACTGAGATAAGATATATCAATTTAAAAAATAAGTAGAAATAAATGTTTTACATTTGAATATGCATAACAATTCAGAGCTTTATTGCATTTTCCATCACTATATCTACTTATGAAAGAAAGAAACCCTTGATTTTGAAATATTTTTCTGCAATTTTTCACTTACACTGAAATTAAAAAAATTTAGGTTACATAAACCCACTGTTCATTATTACATTATTGAGATGTCCAAAGCTTCCAGTGCAATGGTATCATTGAGCCTTTTTATATTATTTTTAGATGGTGCATTATGATATGTTTTTATATGTAAGTGGCCAAAATGAATAGCTTAATTTTTCCTATTTAACTTATAAGTGTGCATATATTAACTCAGAAATTAATCTATCATTTTTAGTATGTTTTGGATTCCATTGTGTATGTCCTTCTCCTGTAGTTGTTTTTTTTTTCTTTAACATACAATGAGCCTTTTACAGTACTACTGTAAGTTTTAGGATCATTATTATATTAAATATTTATTACATCAGCCTTTTTTCAACCATATACTTACAGTAAAATCCTAACTACTAACATGGTCTTCAAAGTCCTACAAGACCAAATCACCGCTATCTTGTCAAACTATTTGAAAATCGTGTTTCTCCTTGTTTACTCTGAACCTCCTGTTTCTTTGATAGGCAACATCATGTTCACTTTAAGACCTTAACTGCTGTTCCCTTGGCCTCTAATACTCGCCATGAATGTTGCTCATGGTTATTCATTCCCCTGTTGATGCCCAAGTTTAAGGACACCTCTTCAGAGAGATGTTTTCTGACATTGCTATTTAAATTCATAACTCTCCCCAGAACCTACCCCATGACTATCTTATTTACTGATGTTATAGACTTTGTAGAATACACTTCTTCCCAAAACATGTACTTATTTGTTCACTTATTTATTTTATGACTTTTCCCAGTCCCCTGCCCTTACTAAGAATACAAATTCCAAGAGAAAAAATTTGTCTGGTTTGTTCACACCTGCATTCCTAGTGTTGAGTAATGCTTAGTCAATTGAAGAGATTCAGTTACTATTATTGAAAGAACAAACCCATAGGCTACCCTTTAGTGTCTGAGTAAGTAACTTTAATTTTTGCTGTCACAAATAAAGCTGCAATACATATCTTTGGATGTAATATTTCGACTAGTGATCTAATTATTTCCTAAGGTTTTCTCTTCTATATCTCCCTTTCTACAAATTCAGCTCTTCTTGGACAACTTTGGATGAAAATATTACACAAGATAATCCAGTACTAATGAAGTTTTCATCTGATTAGCACTGCAGCAATAACACTTTTAAGTTGACTTATTTAAATATAATTGTGTTTTGCACATTTAGGAATATATAGTTTTTAAAGTTTTAAGTTATTCAGCAGCTTTAGTTCCTATGGTAGATACTGTGTATCTAATGGATATAATTAAGAAGTTCTGCTATATATTAGAAATTCAATAAGATAATTTATAAATATAGTAAATGTATGAAGAAGTTATGGTGCACATCAGTAACCTTTACTGACTTTACCATACAAATTATCCATATAGTACCTATAAACATACTATTATACACTAAACAACTTGCAGGAATTTATTCATACATACTCATTATATTACAATTTAGTATTATCAGACTGTACTGTTACACGGAGATGAACCAAAACCTATTAGTGCATTACAGCTCAATTATTAAAAAAATTGTAGTGCCACTTATAAAATCATTTAACAGTTCAGAAAAACCTGACAATACATCAATGTCATTATCTAGACAGTGATAGATCAGACTTCGACTATACATTCACACTAGTTGTGATTTAATAAATATTTCTTGTGAATATAATTATAACATTTTATATTTATGTAGCATAATGTCAAAGCACTTTAATTTAGATGATCACACTTAAAAAATACTTACTGATATAACTTTAATTAATGTTCATGTCACCATTTAATAATTTAATTTTCTATTGGCATATTTTGAAGCAAGTTTTACAGTAGATACCATAATGAACTGTCACCTGTGTTTATTTATATTAATTTCTATATCAGGGTAATTTTGAATTTCTTTCAATCCTTAATAACATGCAAACTTTCTTATAGGTTTTTCATATTAATAATTTTAGCTTAATCTTCTTAAATATTCATCATAAAATGTCATCATAAAATTAAGACATGCAAACTTGAAAGAATTAGGTTCTGTTTTCATCTACCAAGTTTCTTAATCATCCTTATCCCTGAGAGGAATCGTTTGCCCTGCTTATATTTCTTTTCCTTTAGGAGGAAATAAAAGACAAGAAGACAGGAACTTAATACTAAGAGATAAATTCTGGAGAAGGAATTTGGGAGTGAGAAGTTTTGGAGTACATGCAGAGTGTAAAATAAAGGAGGTAGACGGGAGAACAAAGGAGACATTTAGAAAGCTTGAGCTACTTTATGGATGGGGAATGAAAATGAAATATGAGTTTTATTGAAATTATATTTTGATTGCTAGATATTTCCACAGTCTTGAGGAATGGACTATTCTATATTGTGGGAGATGAATTGTTTTATGGATTCATGCCATTTCTGAAATTTAATTCTGAATGCTATTATTTCTGAAACTATAGCACTGTTAGTAATGAACTAATATTCAGTCATGAAAAGGATTTCACTCTAGAATAAAACTTTTTTTTACTCTTAACTGAAATGAGTTAAAGTTTCAAGGATTTTTTTTTTCATTTTTTTAACTCATTCATTCTAAACATTTAATCAATGTCATTAAGAATATGTAAAAATATGAGAATTCAGAGATAGGAAAGACTCATTCCTAGTAAATGGAAGCATGGAGACAGTCCATTTCACAAGCTTCTTCATTTACAAGAAAGAAGAAAAGCAGAATGTGGAAAAGAGTTTACATACTTGAGTTGAGATTTGAAAGATGAGAAAGTTTTTTCTAGACGGGCAATGCAGGCAAACTAAAAAACTAGTGTAAGCAAGGAAAGATAGAAGATGTTTTAGAAAATGCAAGTGGATTGATACACTAGAGTGGAACACAGAGTGAGAGAGAGAGGGGCAGGAAAATCACAAAACATCTTGAATGTCATATTGTAAAGTCTGGATGTTAACATTAGGGAATGAATAGTAATTGAAGATTTTAAATTTAGATTTTCACCATAGATGATTGGTTATACTGCAGGATAAATTAGAAGGAGCCAACCTAGAGGTAGAGAAACTATTGAGAGATTACTATAATAGTTCAAGTGAGAAGGCTATAAAGATACTAAAACGTACAAAATACAAAAATCACTCTTGGTTACTAAGGGTATAGGATGTGACACAGAAGAGGGAGTAAAAGGTAACTCTTACATTTCTGGTTTAGGCGAATGATTAGCTGGTGACACTGAGATTCTACTTCTGGGTTTAAGGAGAAAGACTGAACTTTAAAATACTTACGGCACCTCTATATGGAGCACTTCAGTAATTCATTAGCTCTATAAATTAGGAACTGATAAGAGATGCCTGAATGAAGCTGGATTGTGCAAAAAAGTATTTATGAAGGTGTTTCTCCCAAAAATATCCCAAAATATATCTGCATTAATTTTAATATAATGACCTCTGATGACTTACCCATTCTTCAACTAGTAAGATAATTTTCTCAAATCAAATTTATTAATAATTTAATAATATAAGCATTTTCTAAAAGTTTAACCTGTAAACCCAAGGCAGCATAAATAGCAAAAACAGAAAGTATAAAAGTCAATGAAATTATAGCGTTGTGCTTTTAATGTAATAGACTTAAAAATACGTATTCAATAAATATTAATATTACCTGATAAAATTAAAAATTGAAAAGAACAATTATTACCTGATAAACATAGATAGCCAAGGTTGCACAATATGCAAACCTGTCTCCATTGGCAGCACAAACATCTTTGTTCCAAGGCTGACATCCGGCAGCTAGCAATCCCACTTGCCTCACCTGGGACATGATTGCCTTGAAAAACAAATATGAAGAAATGTCAGTCATTCTCATTATTCGATAAACTTCCTCTTCATTGTTTTACAACTGTCTTCCCCAATACTTACCGTTTGTCCTGATATAATTTTTACTAGCACTATTAATTTCAATTTATATTTTCCGAGAACAGGAGTTGAAAATCTCCAAATGCCTATAGTCATCAAGGCAAGTAATTTGTAGGAAAGCAAAAGATTGTAGAACAATGAATGACATCTGATACTTGGCCAAGGGTTGGGAAACCCATAAGGAATGATGGGAACTTATAGCCAAGTAGAAAGTGCAAATCCTATCTAAAGGGTGCTAGTACCACTGAAGCAAGTCATCCCATGTTGCAAGATGTACACTCCTTCCTAGAGAAATGGAAATATCTAGATTTTTATGTGAAATGTACCAATTTCTGAATACTGGCAATTCACTCAAGGCATCGATTCAAATTTAAAACATTACCGGTCAATATTGGGAGGCTTGTGAGCTTTGTCATAGAACTTCACAGTTTTTACCCTGAGTCTTCATACTCATGAAAACCTTTTGAGGTACACGAGGTAGGCTTGCAGCTGGGTTAACAACATTGTTCACTGTTAAGAGGGGGCAGAAAGAAGCTAGAAACTACCTGAATAAAAATTGCTTATGTGGAAGGACAGAGGATGTTGGTGTAAACAACCCCTGAGATGCAGACAATGCAGTTCTGGGCTGAGACTACGTAAATAAGGGATGAGACAAGCTCTGTACCAAGCAGAGGGTGTGAACAGTGTCAGGCATTTAACCTTAAGTCTGTGTTTCTTGTATCTAAAACATGTCTTCAGAATTAGATTTTCTGTAGGAGTTTTCTCAGCTCAAAAAATGCTATCAATCTACATTTAAACTCTAAGTTCTTCTAGATACTGGAGAAAAGAAAGTCAAGAAAGGCTGTTTGCAAGTCCACAGTCATCTTGACAATTCATCATACAGGAAGATCATACCAAGACAAAAAATGTATCTGTGCAGAGCACTGACTCTAGAGAATTATCTGATGAATTACATGCAAGAATAAATGACTGACAAAACAAAAAAAGTTTTAAAGGCAGAATTCAGACCTTTATTAGCTCTCTTTTCCAACATGGTCTAAAACACGGTCTAAAAATAGACAGGAACTCCTAATAGGAGAATCTTCCATTTAAACTACTACAAAGTTATACCATGCAAATAGCAATTTTTCACTACTGTCAATTTTATACATGATTTTAAAATAAGAAAAAATATAAATAGAAATGATAACCTTAAAATACTTTGTTTTGAAAAATTATTGTAGAAATTTTGAATTTCTACATGATTTGAATTATAATGAACTTGGCTTTAAGTGGCTAACATATTCAATATTAGCTTATGCTTCCCTAAAGACTTACATTATTTTAATAGCATAATGTTGATACCAAAACCACAATATGTAAAATATCACATACAAAACACACACACATAAACATATACAGCAGAAGTCTTAAAGGTGTTTGTTCACTGTACTCCCTAAAGTCCTCCAACTCAACTGAGCTACCATCTTCTCTTTCTACCTGCTGTCCCGACGTTTAAAGCAAGCCATCCTGAACCAAAAATACCTGGCACTATCATGGAAAAATAACCCGGTGTCTCTTCTTATTATCAGCTTTTTCCCCTCCAGTATTTAGATAGAATAATGTACTGACCATAATGCTATTTTTATTTCTTTCTTTAAGGCTCAGCAATTAATAAATTTTAATTAGTTATCTCTTATGCAGTGGACCATTTCTTCATTTTATCTTTTTCTATTTCCACTTCCGGAATGTATCTACTTTTTCCTCCCTTCTCTTCTATCTTCTCTTCAATTCTTTCTATCTTCGTTGCATTAAATCCCCTTATCTAAGTAGAACTACGCAGATTTCAAAAAAAGTAACTATATTATTCGAAGTACAAATTTACATTATAAAGAAGCAGTGCTATCAATCTTTGAGATGCTGCAGAAATATCATTTCCTCCTCCTCCTCTAATGACACCTCTATCTCCTCAAACATTAGCATTCAGGATATGTAAAAAAGATATGTACTTTTTTAAACACTTAGTAATGTTACAATATTCTTCTTCACTAAAATAAACATTATTTCAGCCTCAATGTAAGTTACAAAGGCTGGGGATCTATGATTACTATTTATAACATATGCATCTACGTACAAATGCTTTTCGATTTCTGTTTAACCGAGAGTTGAGTTGATATTTGGGAAAGAACTGGAGGAAAATATTTAAACACATATTTAAAATGAAGTCATTTAAAATTTTTCATGTTCTACTCTTTAAAACATTTTTTAATAAACAATTTTTAGAGTAGTTTACAGAAATCCCCATATACCCCTCTTTTCTTCCGCCACCCACTACACAAGCTTCCCCCCAATCAATATCTAGCACCAGATGGTAGATTTGCTCATACAGAAGAAGAATCTACACTGACAAATTGTTATCACCCAAAATCCACAGTTTACATTAGGGTTCATTTTTGATGTTCGACATAGCACAGATGTTGGCAAATGTATAGTGACCCGAATCCACCACTGTAGTATGGTACAGAACAGACTCACTGTCCTAAAAAGTTCTCTGAATACTCATCCTTCTCATTCTCCAACTCCTGGCACTAGCTAATCTTTTTTTTTATTTTTTACCAGCTAATCTTTTAATGTCTTCATAGTTTTGCCTCTTCCACAATCTCATATAGTTGTAATCATACAACATGTAGCTTTTTCACATTGGCTTCTTTTGGTTAGTATTGTGCGTTTAAGTTTCCTTCATGTCTTGATAGCTCATTTCCTTTCTTAAAATTTCCTTTTTTTCCTCCGTTTTTTTTTTTACTGTGGTAAAATATACATAATATAATATCTTAACCATTTTTAAGTGTAGAGTAACCCCATTCTACCCTTTCCAGTCACTGGCAACCACCATTCTATTTTCTATCTCTATTATTTTTACTGTGCTAAGTACCTCATAAAAATGGAATCATATAGAACTTGGTTTTTTGTGACAGGTTTATTCAGCATGAAGTCCTTAAGTTTCATTCATGTTGTGGGACATGTCAGACTTTCCTTCCTGTTTAAGGCTGGATAATATTTTCCGTGTGTGTGTGTGTGTGTGTGTGTGTGTGTGTGTGTGTGTGTGTGTGTACATAAATGTTAATATGTTCCATTTTACATTTCTACCAACAGGGCACAAGTATTCAGATTGTTCTACATCCCCACCAACACTAGTTATTTTCTGTTAGTTGATAATAGCCATTTTAATAGATGTGAGGTGAGATCTCACTATTGCTTCAGTTTGCATTTCACTAATGATTATTAATGTTGAGCATCTTTTCATGTGCTTATTAGTCATTTGTATATATTCTTTGGAAAATGTCTAGTCAAGTTTTTTTATCATTTTTTAAATCAGGATAAATCATATTTCTTTGCCATTGTTGAGTTTTGGGAGTTCTCTGTACATTTAGAATATTAATCCCTTATCAAATATGTGATTTGAAAATATTTCCTCCCATTCTGTGGGTTATCCTTTTAGTCTGTTGACAGTCTTTTCTTTTCCTTTCTTTTCTTTCTTTCTCTCCTTCTCTCTCTCTCAAAGAATCTTTTGCTGCTTTAAAAAATTATTTTAGAGTTGTGAGGTACACACAAGGATTTATTACATGAGTAAATTGCATGCTGGTGAGGTGTGGACTTCTAGCAGACCCGCTCTCTCCCAAGAGTGGACCTGATACTCAGTGTACTGCCATGTGTCCCATCCCTCCTTCCTCCCTCTCTCCCCTAATAATGTCCAGCATCTGGCAATCCCACCCTTGTGCTCATGTGACAAGTGACCAGGGTCCACTTATTAGTGAGAACATGAGGTATTCAATTATTTGTTTCTGTAAGAGTTCACTAAGCATGATTGTCTCCAGCGACATCCATACTGCTGTGAAGGCCATGAATTGTTTTTCTTTATGGATGAATAATATTCCACTGTGTATATGTACCACATTTTCTTCATCCAGTCCATTTTTGATGGGCATCTGGGTTGGCTCTAATTTTTTTGCTATTGTGAATAGTGCTGCAATGACGATACATGTGCAGCTGTCTTTTTGGTAGAACAATTTATGCTCCTCTGGGTATATTCTCAGAAATGGATTGCAAGATCATATGGAAGCTCACTTTTTAGTTCTTTGGGAAATTACATACTGCTTTCAACAAAGCTTGAACTAGCTTACATTTCCTTCAACAGTGTAGAAGTGTTTCCTTTTCTCCACATCCATGCCCACACCTGTTGTTTGTTGACTTCTTCATGATACCCATCCTTACTGCTGTTAGGTGGTATTCATTGTAGTTGGGATTTGCATTTCTCTGATGATTAGTGAGGCTGAGCATTTTTCCATATGTTTGTAGGCTACATGAATGTCTTCTTTTGAGAAGTGTCTGTTCATGTCCTTTGCCTAACTTTTAATGAGGTTGTTTTTTTCCTGTCAATTCATTTGAGTTTCTTGTAGATCCTGTGTGCTAGGTCTTTGTTTGATGTATATCTTGCAAATATTTTTTTCCATTCCATCAGTTGCCTCTTTACTGTCTCGATGGTTCCTTTTGCTGTGCAAAAACTTTTTAGTTTGATAAGGTCTCACCTGTCAATCTTAGCTTTTGCTGTATTTGCTTCTCAGGACTTGGTCATTAATTTACTGCCTACTCTGATATCTAAGCAAGCGTTCCCTAAATTTTCTTCTAAGATTTTTATAGCTTGAGGTTTTTTACATTTAAGCCCTTGATACATTTTGAGTTAATATTTGTATATGGTGATAGGTAGGGGTCCAGTCTCATTCTTCTGGACATGGTTAGCTAGTTTCCCAGTACCATTTGCTAAATATGTTTTTTACTCCCCAATGTTTGCTTTTGACAGTTTTGTCAAAGATGAGTTGGTTGATGGTCCATGGTTTTATTTCCAGTTCCATTGGTCTGTGTCTATTCCTGTACCAGTACCATGCTGTCTTGGTTACTTTAGCTTTGTAATTTAAAGTCTGTAAGGTGATACTTCCAGTTTTGTTCCTTATGCTAAGGGTTGCTTTAACTATTCAGGCTCTTCCCCCCCCATATGAATTTCTATATTGTCTTTTCTAGGTCTGTGAAAAATGATGTTGTAATTTGATAGGAATTGCACTGAATCTGTAGACTGCCTTGGACAGGATGGACACCTTGACGATATTGATTCTTCCATTTCAAAAGTATGGGATGTTTTCCCAATTGTTTGTGCCATCCTTAATCTCTTTGAGAAGTGTACTGTAGTTCTCATTGTAAAGGTCTTTCACCTCCTTGG
This sequence comes from Carlito syrichta, assembly GCF_000164805.1. Lineage (NCBI taxonomy): Eukaryota > Metazoa > Chordata > Mammalia > Primates > Tarsiidae > Carlito > Carlito syrichta. Next base: position 349,862 of record NW_007232410.1, read on the forward strand.
TTAGGTGGAAGCTGAGATATTTTATTTTTTTGTGGCTACTGTAAATGGAATTGTGTTTTTTATTTGGTTTTCAGTTTGCTTGTTGTTGGTATATAGAAAGGCAACTGTTTGCTGCACACTGATTTTGCTCCTAATCTTAGTGGAAATGTTTTTAGTCTCTCACAATTGAGTATGATGTTCACGAATAAATACACTGTTGCTACTATTTTGTTGAACAAACTCTTATCTGTTAGATTAATTTAAAAATTAGAAAAATAAAAGTTTCTATTTTATCTGTAGTCACTGTCAAATGCACCCTTCCTTTCTTAATGCACATCAGAGTTTCCAACATATATCATTTTCCTTTCCTCTGAAGAACTTTTAACATTTCTTACAAGAAATGTCCACTGGCAATAAATTTTCTCAATTTTTGTTCACCTGAGAATGTCTTTATTTTTCCTTCACCTTTAAAAGATGATTTCTCACTACCTACAAAAAAAACCCCTGGACCAGATGGCTTTCCAGCAAAATTCTATAAGACATATAAGAAGGAACTGACACCAATTGTACTGAAAGTATTCCGGGCAATTGAGAAAGATGGAACTCTCCTCAAATCATTTTATGAAGCTAACATCACATTGATACCCAAGCCAGGTAAAGACCCAATAAAGAAACAGAACTACAAGTCAATATCTCTGATGAACACAGATGCTAAAATTCTCAACAAGATTCTAGCAAACCGGATTCAACAACACACCTCAAAAATCATCCATCATGACCAAGTAGGCTTCATCCCCAGGATGCAAGGCTGGTTCAAGACTCGTAAGACCACAAATGTAATTAAATACATCAACAGACATCAAAACAAAAACCACACAATTATATCATTAGATGCAGAAAAAGATTTGATAAAATCCAGCACACCTTCTGGATAAAAACCCTTGACCATCTAGGCATACACGGAACATACCCCTAAAGAGTAAAAGCCATCTATGAGAATCCCACAACCAGCATACTCCTAAACAGACAAAAATTGGAACCATTTCCCCTGAAAACTGGAACAAGACAAGGATTGCCACTCTCACCCCTCCCATTCAATATGGTATTGGAAGTCCTGGCTAGAGTAATCAGAAAAGAGAAGGCGATCAGGGGTATCCAAATAGCAAGAGAGGAAGTCAAGTTACTCTCTTTGCAGACAACATGATTGTATACCTTGAAAACCCAAGAGAATCTGTCAAAAACCTCCTTGCACTGATAAAGAACTTTGGCAAAGTCTCAGGGTATAAAATAAATGTGCAAAAGACAATCGCATTTCTTTACACCAATAATAAACAAACAGAAAGCCAAATAAAAAGCACAATCCCATTCAAAATAGCCACAAAAAAATGAAATACCTTGACATCTTCCTAACCCGAGATGTGAAAGATCTTTACAATGAAAACTACAAAACACTGCTCAAGTAAATCAAAGATGACACAAACAAGTAGAAAAATATCCCATGCTCACGGATTGGAAGAATCAATATTGTGAAGATGTCCATCTTACCTAAGACAATCTACATATTTAATGCAATATTCATCAAATTACCAGCAACATTCTTCTCAGATCTAGAAAAAACAATACAGGTATTCATATGGAAACACAAACAACCAAGAATAGCCAGAACAATCCTCAGAAGAAAAAAAACAAAGCAGGAGGTATCCCAATACCAGATTTTAAACTTTACTATAAAGCTACAATAATCAAAACAGCCTGGTATTGGTACAAGAACAGGCATATAGACCAATGGAATAGAATTGAGATTCCAGAACCCAAACCTCAATTTCTCAACCAACTCATCTTCGACAAAGCCTCCACCACCCACTACTAGGGAGAGGAGAACCTATTCAGTAAATGGTACTGGGAAAACTGGCTGACCACATGCAGAAGATTGAAACAGGACTCCTATCTATCCCCATGCACAAAGGTTAACTCCAAATGGATCAGAGACCTAAATGTAAAACCTCAAACCATACAAACTTTAGAAAATGCAGGACACACTCTTATAGAAGTTGGAACTGGCATCCAATTCCTGAGCAAAACCCGAAATGCACAGGTCATAAGAGATAAGATAGACAAGTGAGATCTTATTAAACTAACAAGCTTCTGCAAAGCCAAAGAAACCATCAGAGAGCAGGGAGACAGCCCACAGACTGGGAAAAAGTATTTGCCAACTTCATGTCTGACAAAGGCCTAACATCAAGGATCTACAAGGAACTTAAATGTGCTGAAAAGAAAAAAAAACAACCCCATTACAAAACGGGCAAAAGATATGAACAGACACTTCTCAAAAGAAGACATATGAGTGGTCAGCAGATACATGAAGCAATGTTCAGTCTCACTAGTCATCAAGGAGATGCAAATTAAAACTACACTGAGATACCACCTAACTCCAGTCGGAATGGCCATCATCAATAACTCAAAAAATAACAAATGCTGGTGAGGATGTGACGAAAAGAGAACACTTCTACACTGTTAGTGGGAGTGTAAACTAGTACAGCCTCTGTGGAAATCAGTGTGGCAGTTTCTTTATAAAAGCTCTAAAAATCAACCTTCCATATGACCCCACAATCCCCCTACTGGGAATATGCCCTGAGAACTCAAATCACTCTATAACAAAGATACTTGCACATGTATGTTTATTGCAGCATTGTTCACAATACAAGATCATGGAACCAACCATGCTGTCCAGCAAAAGAGGACTGGATTTAAAAAATGTGGTACATATATACAATGGAATATTACACAGCCATAAAAAAGAACAAAATCATGAATTTTGCAGCAACCTGGATGGAATTAGAGTTTATAATACTGAGTGATCTCTCACAGAAACAAAGAT
>NW_007232410.1:352738-390409 GCF_000164805.1 Carlito syrichta
AATAAGGGTACCTGCACAATGAATATTTGTATACCTAACCCTTAACTGTACCCCACAATTAAAAAAAATATATATATATATAATAAAATAAAATAAGAAAAGAAAAGATGATTTCTCAAAGTACAAACGTCTAGCCAGGTTGGTGTTGGTGGGTTTTTCTCTCTCAATACTTTACATATTTCATTTTACTCTCTTCTTACTTGCACGGCTTCTGAGGAAAACTCAAGATGTAATTTTTGCTAGGTATAGTGTCTTACACCTGTAATTCCACACTTTGGGAGGCAAAGGTGAGAGGATTGCTTGAGTCCTGGGTTCAAGACCAGCCTGGGCAACTTGCTGAGATCTCATCTCTACAATAAATAAAAAAGTTAGCTGGGTGTAGTGGTGCATGCCTGTAGTTCCAGGTACTTGGAAGACTGAGGTGGAAGGATAGCCTGAGCCCAGCAGGTCACTGCTGCAGTGGCCATGAGTGTGCCACTGCACTCCAGCCTGGGTAACAGAGTGAGACTCCACTCAAAAAAGAGGAAAAAAGATGTAATTCTTATTTTCATTCCTTTATAGGCAAGGGGTTCCCCTCCTTAACTTATTGTAATCTTTTTTTGTTTTAATTTTTGGTAGCTTGAATATAATATGTGTAGGGATAGGTTTTTGTCATTTATCCTACTTGTTCTCCAGAATTCCTTGATCTGATTTGTTGCCTTACATTCATTGGGTAAATTTTCTGTCATTATGTTCAAATATTGGTTCTGTTCTTTTCTTTCTCCTTGTTCTAGTAGTCCCATTACATGTATATTACATCTATTGTAGTTGTCCCATTGTTGTTGGATATTATGTGCTTTTAAAAATCAGTCCTTTTCTTCTTTGCTTTTCAGTTTTAGAAGTTTCTACTGTCACCTGTCAAATTGAGAGATTCTTTTCTCAGCTATAGAGGTCTACTAGTGAGTCCATCAAAGACTCTTCATTTCTGTAACAGTGTTTTTAGTTTCTAGCATTTCCTTTTAATTGTTTCTTAGCATTTCCTTTTGATTGTTTCTTAGAAGGTTACACTTATATTTTTCATCTGTTCTTCCATGTGGTCTTTTTTCTATTAAAACTATTAGCATATCAATCATAGATTTTTTTAAAAAATCCTTGTCTGGTAATACTAACATCCTTGCCATATCTGACCCTGGCTCTTATGTTTGTTATATCTCTTCAAAATGTGTTATTTGCCTTTTAGTATGTCGTGCAATATTTTGTGAAAGATGCTCATGATGAACTACCTATAAGAAAGTGCTTTAAGCAGACTTTTAGTAAGAGTGATAAGATGTGAGGATAAAATAACCATTCTATAGTCCTATGATCAGGTCTAAGTGTTTTAGTGAGTCTGTTCCCGTGCCCAGTGTTTCTCTCTCTCTCTTTTTTTTTTTTTTTTTTGAGTTGGAATCTCACTCTTGTCACCCAGGCTGGAGTGAAGTGGCATGCTCACAGCCACCACAGCCTCGATCTGCTGGGCTCAGGCAATCCCTCCACCTCAGCCTTCCAAGTAGCTGGAACCCAGTATTTCTCAATTCCCCCATTCCTGCTTAAGTGGATAGCTGAAAGGGTATGGAATTGAGTATTTTCCTTTCCCCAGGTAGGTTAGGCTTTCATAAAACCCCAGCATGTTAGTTCTGTTAAAATAGCTTCTCTTAAGAATAGGTCTTGTCATAACAGAACAACAAGATTTTAAAATTCATATTCATATGGAACCAAAAAACGGTCTGATTAGCCAACATGATCCTAAGGGGGATAAAAAGCTGAAGGCATTACATTATCTGATTCAAATTAAATTATAAGCCTATGGTGTCCCAAAGAGCATAATACTGTCATAAAAGTAGACACAAAAATCATTGAAACAGAACAGAAAAAAGGCCACATATCTAAAGCCAACTGACTATGTTGGCATTGACAAAACCTACAAGGGCATAGAGTGTGGAAAAGACACCCTTTTCAATAAATGGTGCTGAGAAAATTAGTACTATCCATATATAGAAGAAAGAAACTGGACCCCAATTTCTTGCCATATACAAAAATCAACTCATGATGGATTAAAGACTCAAACATAAGACCCAAAACTACAAAAATACTAGAAAAAAACCTAGAGCAAACTCTTCTGGGCATTGGTCTAAGCAAATAATTTATTAACACCTAAAAAACACAGGCAACAACAACAAAAATACACAATTGAGACAAACAAGAAAGCTTCCACATGGTAAAAGAAGAAATCAACAGAATGAACAGACAACCTGCAAAACTGCATAAAATATCTGTAAACTCTTCATTCAACAGGGAATTACTATCCAGAATATATAAATAACTCAATTCAACAGCAAAATGCCCACAAATAATAGCATTAGGCAGAGGACATGAATAGACATTTTCAAAAGAAGACATAAAAATGGCCAGTAGGTATATGAAAAATGCTCAACATCACTAATTATTAGAGAAATGCAAATTAAAAACACAATGAGATATCATCTTACCCCAGTCAGAATGTCTATTATCAAAAAGAAAAAAAAAATAACATCTTGGCAGGGATGCAGAGAAAAAGGAAGTTTTGTACACTGTTACAAATGCAAATAAATACAACCTCTATAAAAAACTGTATAGTTTCTCAAAGAACTAAAAATAAAATTACCATTAGATCCAGCAATCCCACAACCAGGTTGTCTACTAAAAAAATTATGGTAGCAAACAGATATTTGCATTCATATGTTTATTGCAGCAGTATTCACAAAAGCAAAGACACAGAGTCAACCTAAGCGGCCATCAAGAGATGACTAGATGAAGAAAATATGGCATATAAGCTGGGCTCGGTGGCTCAGCCTGTAATCCCGCGCCTTTGGGAGGCTGAGGTGAGTGGATTGCATGAATCCGCGGGTTCGAGACCCGCCTGGGCAGCGAGACCTCATCTCTACAATAAATCAAAAAATCAGCCGGGCATGGTAGCGCATGCCTGTAATTCCGGCTACTCGGAAGGCTGAGGCGGAAGGATCACCGGAGCCCAGCAGGTCGAGGCTGCGGTGGCCGGGAGCGGCCACTGCACTCCAGTCTGGGCGACGGAGTGAGACTCCAACTCAAAAAAAAAAAAAAAAAAAAAGAAAATATGGCATATATACACAATGGAATACTATTAAGCCATGAAAAAGAAGGAAATCATTTTTGCAGCAACACAGATGGAACTGGAGGTAATTATCTAAAGTGAAACAAATCAGCACAGAAAGTCAAATATCACATATTCTCACTCATAAGTGGATGCTGAAAATTGTGTGCATATGGACATAAAAAGTGGAATGATACACAATGAAAATTCAGAAGGGCAAAGGGGTGGCAGGGAGGTGGATGATGGGAAATTAGTTAATGGGTACAATGCACATTATTTGGGTGATGGATACCCCAAAAGTCTTGAATTGACCACTATGCAATCTATGTCTGGAACAAAATTGTACTTGTATCCCATATATTTATTTTTAAAACTTTTAAAAGTTGGTTTAAAAGAAAAAAGAACAGAATACTCTAGAGTAATTTAGATGGTTCTCGTTCTGCTGGAAGCAGAAGGAAAATTTTCTCCAATAATCAATCTGAGCACTGTTAGAGCTTCTGGAAGTAAAATTCACAAAAACATGGACTCCACCCAGTACTGGGTCCTCATGGAGTTTTTTAACTCTCAGATTTGTCCCCCACTGTGCCTCTATCAGTTCATCAATGATGGTTCAGGTTTTCCAACTCTGGCAATGAATTTCTGGGAGGTTTCTGCTTAGGGATTTCTGCTCTGGTAAATAGTGATTCTCTGTAACTGTCTTTCTTTCTGATTCTGAGGGCATTGGTTAGCCCTGCAACCTCACTCCTCTAATGGATCAAGAAGAGTTACTGATTTTTCAGTTTGTTCAGTTTTTTACCTGCTGTTAAAATAGCGCAGCAACTTCTAATCTCTTTACACACAGAATTGGAAACCAGCAATTTCTCAGCTAACTTATTTATTAAGAACAAATAAAGTACTTCTTAATTTACGCCAATACAGTTTTACTTTAACTAGCAGTATATGTTGATTTATTATTTTTTAGTTTCCAAAATTAGATAATATAAGCATTTCCGTGTAGACATAAAATTTGGTATGCTTTCATTCTTAAATAGCTTTTACAGGTCATAGAAGTCCAACAACTTAAATCCTTTTAAAATTCAGAGCCACAAGATAGATTGAGGTAAGACTTCAAACTATAAAAATCCTAGAAGAAACCTAGCCAAAGAGTCTACAGTCAAGTCCTCAAAAGCAAACAAAACAGAAACTAAAATTGACAATTGGGACCTAATAAAACTAAGAACTTTTGCACAGCAGAAGAAACAATCAACAGAATAAACAGACAACCTAAAGAATGGAAGAAAATATTTGTAAGCTATGCATCCAAAACTAGGACTAATATCCAGAATCTACAATGAATGTAAACAAATTGACCAAAAAAAAAAAGAAGAAGAAAAGCCAACCTGTTAGAAAATAGGCAAGGGACATGAACAGATACTTCTCAAAAGACATACAAGTGGCCAACAAACATATTAAAAAATGTTCATCATCACTAATCATGATAGAATTGCAAATCAAAATCACAATGAAATACCATCTCACACCATTCAGAATGATTATTATTAAAAAGTCAAAAAACAGATTTTGGTGAGGTCGTAAAGAAAAGGGAATGCTTACACACTGTTGGTGGGAATATAAATTAGTTCAGTTGCTGTGGAAAGCAGTTGGAGATTTCTCAGAGAACTAAAAAGAGAACTGCCATTTGACCCAGCAATCCTATTACTAGACATATACTCACAGGAAAAGAAATTGTTCTACCAAAAAGATATATACACCTATATGCCACAGCTATTCACAAAAGCAAAGGTATGGAATCAGCCTAGGTGCCCACCAATGATAAACTGGATAAAGAAAACATACATATATACCATTGAATACTATGCAGCCATAACAAGAACAAACTCATGTCCTCGTAGTAATATGGATGCAACTAAAGACCATTATCCTAATTAAATTAACGTAGAAACAGAAAATCAAATACTGCATGTTCTCACTTGTGACAGATAAACACTGGGTACATAGGGACATAAAGATGGTAACAGTAGACCCTGGGACTCCAAAAAGGGGAGGGAAAGAGAGAGGCAAGGGTTGAAAAACTACATATTGGGTACCATATTCACTATTTGGTGCTGGGTTCAATAGAAGCCCAAACCTCACCATCACACAATATAACCCATGTAACAAACCCGCATATGACCCTCTGAATCTAAAATTTAAAAAAATAAAATAAAATAAAATTCAGAATCAAATAACTTGTCCAAGCTAGCCATTAAAATAATAAATAGGACAAAGAAAAACAGCATTTTATTAAAAATATGATTCTGAATAAAATACAAACATTATGTATCATTAAATATATAAATGCCATTGCATTTAAAAATCTAAGTTACATATTAAAACAGATGCCAATATTTGAAAAGTCTAGATTTTAAAAAAATAGATTACAAAACATATATAATTATGTATCCTTTATTTAATTACATCTTCAGTTGCCAAGGAGATGGAGTACAATGTCCAGAAGCTTTTGTTATCTTTGTAGTCAACATGGTTACTTATTTAATTCTGCATTACTGAAATTTAAAAATTTTCAAATGAAGCTCCACTTCAAAATATACATTTGTTTTAAATAAAAATCCTACAAATATGTCACATATAAAAGTAAATAAACATGTAATTGTGACAGGTAATACATTTCAGATAAATATTACAAAGACTTTATTATTCTTTAGAATGTGTTTTATTTTTATGTGAATCACTTAAGAATTTTCACGACTCTTTCAAAGATTTGTTGCCTCAAAAATACAATCCTTTTGGCCAGAAACAACACATATACTTTACCAATGAAGTCCCTGAACACTGCAGCTCACTGAATAACACAGATTTATAATGGATTCAGGAAGCAAGCCTGAGCACGTGTCACTCCACACACCACTGACAATATTAGTAGCCTGGCAACCATAGCCCTTGCAGGGATATTATTTTTATGTTTGACCATAAATTCTACTTTTGGTTTCAATTTCATACCATACGAAATACACACACACACAAATAAAATAATTGCACTAATTTTACTCTTAGGTTCAATAGAGAATATATGGTGAAGATGTTCTGCATAGTAAATGAAAAAAGTGATTAGAATATATCTACAGTAATCCATTACAGAAACAAAGAACAGAGTACCACATGTTCTCACTCATAAGTGGATCCTGAACATTTACCATGATACTATAAGAAAGGGATTTGCAGTAGCAGGATACTGCTGGGGTGGGGGACACAGTATCAATAAAGGTACCTGATCTCAAACCAGGAAAAGTGGGGACCAAAGGGAGGCCCAAACTTTACCTGTGCTATGTCCACTTATACATCTAATCCTGAATTGTACCACACATTGTTAAAAGAGAATGCCTTTTTTAAAAAAGAATATATCTTCATTGGCTTGCATGGGTAATAAAGCTTACTTTTGAATATGTATGATTATTATATATTAAATAATCATAATAAAATTTAAGATATAGATAATATAGTTACAATACTGCCAAAAAATTTGTAAAACTAAGTCAAAATGACGTTCTTTTTTTTTTTTGAGTTGGAGTCTCACTCTGTCGCCCAGACTGGAGTGCAGTGGCCGCTCCCAGCCACCGCAGCCTCGACCTCCTGGGCTCCAGTGATCCTTCCGCCTCAGCCTTCCAAGTAGCTGGAACTATAGGCGCGCACTACCACGCCCGGCTAATTTTTGATTTATTGTAGCGATGAGGTCTCACCAAGTTGCCCAGGAGGGTCTCGAATCTGCGGGCTCAGGCAATCCACTCAACTCAGCCTCCCAAAGGCACGGGATTACAGGCTGAGCCACCGAGCCCAGCTAAAATCAAGTTCTTTTGTAGGTATGCTTGTATCAATATATACATATGCTATAAGTACTGATTATGGCAAAATAAAAATGCTAATTTAGTGTTTTAAAGATCTAATTCATGCTTGTATGTGATTTTTTTCAAACATTTATAATTTATAATTTTTAACTCAAAAATCCAACATATGTCTTCTTGTGAATATGAACATTTTAGAAAACTCAAAAAAATCTGCTATGCAGAATGCTGTTCATGCAAAATATATTTGCAAATACAAATAATCTGAAAAATAACGAGTAGGTTTTTGAAAGAAATTAAAGTCAGTATTTATATGCCAATTGTTTTAGTTAGAATAGGACCTTTCATTTTCAGCTACATATGTATAAGAACTGGCCAAATTTGACCCAGAGGAGCTCAAACTCAAAAAGATAATATGGCAATTTTAGGATCAATCTAGTTCTGTATTTTCAGAACATCTATTCTTTGCATATGTTTCAAAACCAGGCATTCATCTACAAAGGCCTATAGCAGTATTAAGGGGAGAGAAAGTTTCTGACTTCACATAATGTCCATGAGTTGTTCCAAAGTCATTTTAAAGAAACACATTTTAGTAAAATGTATTTTTCTTAAAAATCAGTCATCGTTCCCCTAAAATTAGATTATCACTCCTATCCTCTCCTATAGAGAAACATATGAACTGCACTTGAACAAAACCTTATCTTTCATAACGTCAGAACTGTACTTGTTATTACATCTAAAAGGCACTCACAATACAAACAAGGATGCTGGCACTGGAGAGAAAGAAAGAGAGAGAAAGAGTGAGTGTGTATGTGTGTGTGTGAGAGAGAGAGAGAGAGAGAGAGAGAGAGAGAGAGAGTGTGTGTGTGTGTGTGTGTGTGTGTGTGTTTTCACTGGGGGCTTGGAGTGCTATTATTAAACTCATAACCTGTATTTTCATCATATATATCTAAAGTTGTAATTCAGATGGAAAGTTACTCGTTAATTCTGAACCTCTTTTCTGAAAAATGCTTTAGGATTTACAATATGATTATTATTCTCCAGAGTTAGATATTTACAGGCTCCAGGGATGTTTACCAGTTTTTTTCACAGTCAAAAAAAGTATCTGAAAACAAAGCCCATGAGGTTTTACACGGCTAAGGATTTATAATTTAAGAAAGTAAAGTACTGAAAAGTTATGTGATCAGTGTGATTAGAATGGGAACCTGAAGAAGAAGAAAGAAAAATACAGTACTGCATGTCTTTAACAGCATATGCCCTAGAACAACGATGGGGAAAAGTCTCTCAAGCTACATAACGATAGTCTGGCTCTTCTGCTTCACTAATTAATGAAAGGAAAATCCACAAATTGTCTTCTTTTAAATAATTAAGAAATCCTTCATTTAAAAGGTGAAGATAGCCAAAGAAAAATAATACATTATTCTAAACTAAATCCATTTGACAAGGTTCATTTTAATTTATACTGCTGCAATAATAGACCAGAATACTATTTTCAAAATACTTTGCAAAAATTACCATAGTAACAATGAAGCTCCTTGTGGAATATAACAACTGCCTAAAAATTCGTCAGATGTAATGTAGCACTCTTCTTCAGAATTTTTGTCATTTTCTTTTACAATATTATTATAGTAAATAGTATTAGCATATATTTATCTTCTATTTCATCAATTTTTTTCTTAGTGTGAAATGAATTGCTTGAAATTATTGTTATGGTCATACATTAATATTATATAAAATGCTACTTTATATTTAAAGTCTAAAGATAATTTGAAAACTTTATTAAGAATTCATCCGAAATAAGAATAGGAAAAAATGCCTTTTCTTCAGCATATAATTATAATTACTCTTAGATAGTATTTTCTACTTTACAACTTTGCAAATAAATGTCTTATTCAGCCTCAGAATTTTGCAATGCAAACATGTCCACAATATAAATGACATAGAAATACAGCTGTATGGGAAATGAAGCAGGAAAAAAAAATCACAGGAAATTATAACTGCAACACAAATATATCTTACTCTTTGCAGTCCATACCAATTATTGCACTCAAACCAACTTGAAATGTAAGTCATCCAAGCCACAGAATGTTTCCACTTTAATCAAGGCAATTGGAAACTTGGCATCAGAATAGTCAGCACCTAAAGTTACACCAATGTGTTTTCACCAAACAAGGCTTGCTTAAATCTCCTTTGTAAAATGAGGTCTAGTACAAGAAGCTGGAATTGCACAAATGTTTCAGTTGAAACAATTTTAATAATTTCCAAACAATAGCAATCTATTAAAGTAATGCTATGTCAGAAAATATAAGCCTATCCTCAAATAAGAAATCATATAATTATGCTCTTGGATAGTACCAGAGAGGTATATTTGGTATAGTACCTGCTATATCAAATATTTTATTCAACTTTCAGTTTACATTCTAAAAAAAAAATCTTATATTTAGCTTTTGTAAGAAATAGGCAAATGAAGTCTAAAGTTTATCAAATAAAAAATAAGGAGTCTGGAAAAATCACAAAACATGAAACAGAAGATTAGATTAGGAATTAGACCTAAATCCTAATACAGAAAATGTCTAGGTTAGAAAAAAAAAAGTGTACAGTGACAATATCAGTCCTTGTTTTCTTCCAGTTCCATACTTGAAAGAAATTATTCTACAGGTAACTGCTAATCATCTAACTGCCTCAAAAAGTTTAAAGATACTTTATCGCTTAATACAGTGCTAAGATGTTTGAGTCATAATCATGTGATTTTATTCACTCACTTTTACAAGAAAATATTCACTAGCCATGGTGATTAACAGTTTTTTGCCACACTGAAGAATATTTGGCCTCCACAATATCTATAAAGTTTAGGTGCCTAACCCAACATATAACAGGTTCCAAGTGATCATTTACTGACTAAATTCATCTAATCTTTATACGTCAACAGAAATAAAAGAAAGGAAGGAGAAAAGACTGGATGGTGGACAGGAGGAAGAGAGGAAAGAAGAAATGAAGAAAAAGGAGTGAAAGAAAGAGAAAGAAAAAGAGAGGAGGAAAAAGGAATGGAAGGATGTCCATTCCTTCATATCCACAAAGTAAGACAGCTTTTGTTCTGGCTTAGATATACTTGCATGAAACGTGGCCATCACCCTAGCTAGTTGTGAACAGCCTTATCTTTACTGTGATTCCTCATTCTCTAGAAGTATTTTCAATAACATCCGCCTGAAGCCTCAGGACGAAAAGCTTGGGAATAGGCTCTTGCTTCTACAATAGGTTGCAGACTGGCAAAATCTCTTGCTTAATTTGTTTATATTTGGATGACTCCTGAATTGCACCATGGCTATTCTGCCCTTCCCTTTTAGTTATCACAAAACGCTGTGTCCCTGCCTGTCTGTTCAGAATCCGAATCTCCTGCTTTATCCTACCTTCTGGATTTGTCCCCTCCTCATCATTGTCTCTCTTTGTCTTTGCTTATCCTACTCTGAGTTGCAATTCTGTAACTTCTGCTATCAACTTTCTTACCCTACCTTGAATATACATCGAGCACTGGTCCAACCCATTCTGACTATCTTGAGTGGTACAGCTTCAGTGGTTCCAGTGTCTCCCCTTGCACAATTAAACTACATGCCATGCTAAACTCCCCATTTCCATTTCAAGATACCTACTGAACCTAGATCCTTCAACCTTCTATCTGGTCATCTCAGTATTAGGGATTCTAAAATTTTGCAGTCTGAACTGGTTTGTACCCATCCTTCTCAAGGAAGGCTTTCCAGGTACTCAAAGAGAATTGAGTGTTGTGATCTAAGCCTTTGGTGACTGCAGTCATATCTGCAATAGAAAGTGCCCTAAGCCCAGTAACACTGAAACTCCTGCAGACTCACAGAAGTACCACTTTGGTGAACTTGGGTAATATCCAGGAGAATTCCCTGCATTACCAGGCAGAGTCTCCAGACAGATGGAGTCTCTCTCTCCATGCTGAGCTTCTTTGGAGAAGGGGAGAGGGGTGATGCAAGCACTCCCGTGGTGGCTATCACTGCTCTTTATTCAAGGCCCAGGTATTCTTCAGTCAATAGGTAGTGAATGCTGCCAAGACTGCATCTTTCCTTTTGTGACAATGGGTTCCTTCTTGCCCAGGTTGGGCCTAAAAATGTCATGCAGGAGCTAGGGCCTGTAACCAGGGGCCTTGGGAATCTGCTTGGTGTTTTATTTTATTGTGGCTAAGCTGGTATCTAAGTTGCAAGACAAAGATCTCTTTACTCTTTCCTCTCTTTTTTCACAGATGGAAGGAGTCTCTCCCAAAGCTGCACTACTTGGAGCTGGGGGAAGGGTGATGTAAACACTCTCCTGGCCACCCCAGCTGGTATCTTACTAGGTCACGCTGCACCCCAAATCCACTGGAACCAAGGCCAGTGCAGCACTAGGACTTGCCCAAGAATTGAAGTCCTTATGACCTAGACTGCCTTTCAAATTTATTCAGGACCCCAGGGCACTTTAGTTCACCAGTAGTGGGGCTAGCCAGAACTCAGGTTCTACTATGGGGAATTCTCCTCTGACTGGATGGAGCAGGTCTCAATGCTCCTTCTGTGGACACCAGCAGAACTCTGCTCTGTATTGTGTTCCACTGTGACAGGTCAGCATTGAGTACCAATGCGAAGTCTCACAATCTCTTCCCTCCAAGGACACAGATTCTCTCTCCATGTACTGTTGGGAAATGAGGGAGACGTGGTATAAGCAATGCAAGACTACCTTTCCTATGCTCTTCAATGCCTCTTTCCTTAATGTGAGTTAAAATCAGGAATTGTGATTGTGTACCTGGCTTTTGGTTCTTATAAAGGTGTTTTTGCATGGTTAGAGTTGTTCAGTTGAGTGCTCCTTGGGGACAACTGCTGGAGAGTTCTATATGGCCATCTTGTTCCACCTCCTGTGCTTTTTGTTGTTGTTGTTGTCAAATTGTACTATTTAAAAAATTTTTTTTCAATTCAAGGCTGGTTGAACTCACAGATACAGGGAGCTTAATCTATTATACTTGTAAGCACAATAATTATTGTTATATTTCCCTGAGTTTTGGGTAGTTTGCAATAAAGTATTTTTGTGGTAATAGCTAACTGAGACATTAGAGAAACTGAGAGCCAGCATTCTTGAAATCAGGATCACATGCACACTCCATGAAGACTAGTTAACCAAATCAACATTCTTACCTTCCCTACATTCAGAAATAGGTATCTAATGACTGTAGGAAACAAGCAAGATTTACAAGGCATTAAGACAATCTTTATCTTATAGCAAACAGTTTTAAAAGACAGGATTTTAAAAAAAGTAACTAAATATGGCAAAAATATTTATATTAAAAATCTGAGCTATCTTTTTTTCGGTCTCTAACAATTGATCATTGAGAAATAGTTAAGATGAGTTATTTTTTACAATAAGGAGAATACATTGACTCATCTTGTGTGATTCCCTTTTTCAAGTTGTGCTTTCTAATTCTTTGTGCTAGAACTGTCAGGAACC
Source organism: Carlito syrichta (assembly GCF_000164805.1). Taxonomy (NCBI): domain Eukaryota; kingdom Metazoa; phylum Chordata; class Mammalia; order Primates; family Tarsiidae; genus Carlito; species Carlito syrichta. Next base: position 365,192 of record NW_007232410.1, read on the forward strand.
AGGCAAAGATCACTGCTTCCCATAAAGGGTAAGAAGCAAAAGGTGTTAGACCCTGTTGGGTGGGCTGGGAAAAATTTCAGTCCTCAGTCCTGCACCAGAACAAAGCACAGATCTGCCACCGTGAAGTGTAAAAAATTATCTCCTACTTAATATCCACCATGTATACAAAGCAGAATTTGGCTTCCATAGGAGAGGTTTAAGAGTAGGAGAAAGACACCCAAATCTCCCCCAAACACCAGACTTCCACAGTCTAGGGGTTTGGAATTATAATATGATACTACATTAGGATACTATACAACAATTAAATGAACTATGATGATCAAAAGTCAAATGTAAATGGATATAAAATGCATGATTCTATTTATAAATATTTTAGAATAAGCAAAATTATCAGAAGTTATAATTTTCTTTTAGGAAAAGGAAATTGAGACTGTAAGGAGCCATGAGGGGAATTTCTAGGGAGTTTAGACTATTTTATGCTAATTTGCTAATAAGTACTTGCTGTTACAAACACTAGATTATACATTTCTGCTGTCAGGTATACAATCTAAATAAAAAGAAATTACCCACTAAAAATCCACAGTAGTGTTTTCTAATAATAACAGAATTAAGGGGAAAATGCTGAAATAAACTTGTTAACATAAAAATACTGTATAATTAGATTATATTTTCTATCTTATCTTGGACGATTTTTAAAAATTTTCAACTAGTTTTTTGCCCACCATGTCTAGCCATCACATTTCAGAATACATTAACTTGAATCTAAGCCTGGGATATAGCACAAATTATCCTCTAATCCACAAGTATTATTAGAAGCAATGTCAGAGACAAGCAGATGAGAAAGGTAGACATGAATAAATAATCCCCACAATGGGGCAGAAGTAAAAACCGAAGTCTGTGTAAATAATTGAAGAAGACTGAGATGGATGGATGCAGGACATGTGTTTGGGGCTCAAAGGAACACCAACAGGAAGTTTGATGGCTTTGCCGTGATCATCCACAGTAGATGCCTGTTCATGCCACATGGACAATAGATCCTCTAAATTCTTAATGATATGTGACCATTTTGGGATATGTGAACAAATATTTTTCAGCATTTTCCCCTTAATTCTGTTAGTATTAGAAAACCCTGCTGTGGACTTTTGGTGTGTAATTTCTTTTTATTTAGACTGTATACCTGGCAGTAGAAACGTACAATCCAGTGTTTTGTAGCAGTAAAATGTACTTCTAGCAAATTAGCATAAAATAGTCTAAACTCCCTAGAAATCCCCCTCATGACCTATTCATCAGGAACTATGTACTTCAGCAGATCTCCACTAGCACGTTCCTAAATTCCTCAAAAGATTCCTCAAGAAATCTGCATAGGCAAATCCCAGAATTTTGCATTTCCTCCTTTGATCAGACTTTCCAAGTTATTAAGTAGCTACATCCCCAAAACATTTTGAAAGCTCACCCTTTAACAATAACAGAAATTCAACACAAGTGACAACACTCTCAAGTTAATTAGTGATTCTAGTTTCTTTCTTTTTTTTTTTTTTTAAGAGACAGGGTCTGACTGGGAGGCAGACGTTTGTGTTAAAGTGATCCTCCCACCTCCCACCACTGTATCCGCCTGAGTTTGAAATTAAGTGACAAAGCATATAGCATAATTCTCCTTAGCTTAGGTCACATACTATTGCTAGTATATAATCACAAATAAAATAAAATAACTGAAAATGATGTAGAAAATTGGGAATATATAACAAATTTTAAAAATGAATACTCTAAAACTGAAAAACAGAATAATTTAAATACAGATCTCAGTGGATGAGTTTATTAGTTGACTGGATACAGAAGAAGTCACTCTTAGTACAGTGGGACACGAATAAATAGTATATACCAAACTAACACTTAGAGAAAAACATGAAAAGGAACAAAGCATAAAAGCCATATAAGATATGCTGAAAAGTTAAACATGAATGTAATTGGAGTATACAAAGGAGTGAAAAGAAATAATATAGCAGAATCTATATTCATAGAGATAAAGAATGAGAGATTTCCAAAACTGATTTAAAAACTCTGAAGCTCACCAAACTAACTACCAGCAGAGTAAAGTTAAAGCAAAACCTTATCTACACACATCATAAATGCTAATAGTCACAAAAAGAAAATCTTAAATCTTAAAAATCGTCACATTACAGTTGAAGACAACAGAAATAATAGATGTCAGAATGCAATGGAATGACATTTTTAAAGTGCTGAGGAAAAATTTAAGTAAATATATTTTTTAAAAACTGAAGATCAAAGTTTTCATATGAACAATATCAGAAAACTTGTTGCTAGCAGATCTGTTCTAGAAAAAATATTAAAGGAATTTCTTTAAGCAGAAGGAAGAGAAACATGAAGATGTCAGAGATACTGAAGAGCATCAAAAAGGGAAAATATGTCATTAAATAGAAATGAATATTAACAATAAAAAACAATTAATTGTAATGTCTTGTGAAGTTTAAAATATGTGTAGCATCAAATCATATGAAAATAACACAAAAGATGAGCACACAATAAGTGGGGTTAGTATCAAGGAAGAAGTAAAAGTAATAATTTGTATTAAACTGTAATGAGTTACATTTGCATGCTGGAATCTTACAGTAATTACAAAAAGAATAGTACATAAAAATATTAACAAGCTAATTGAAGAAAAGTGTAATTAATTAAAAACCATACATGAGAAAAAAGTTTAATTGTATGTATAAATCAAACTATAAGTTATATATTAGAGAAATTAAAATTATAAATCAAAATAAAATTAGCATGCTGCATAAAAAAACTCAACAATATATTCTTTTTTTTTTTTTCTTTTTTTTTTCTTGAGACAGGTTCTCACTCTGTCGCCCAAGCTCAAGAGCAATGGTGCCATCATAGTTCACAGGCTCAAGCACAGGCTAAAACTCTAGGGCTCAAGCAATCCTCATACCTCATTACCTGGGACTACAGCACATGCCTCCACACCTGGCTAATTTTTTCTGAATTTATTCTTTTTTTTCCTTTTTCTTTTTTATAGAAATGAAGCCTTGCTGTATTATCCAGGCTGGTGTTGAACTCCTGACCTCAAGTGATCCTCTTACCTCAGCTTCCCAAAGTGCTAGAATTATAGGGATGAATCACTGCATTTGACCCCATATACTCTTTCCAAGAGGTACACTTTAATATAAGGTTACAGAATAGTTGAAAATCAAAGAACAGAAAATGATAAGCCATATAAATATTAACAAAAAGTAAAATGTTGTATAAACAAAAGATAAAATAGATTTTAATGCAAGAAATATTACTAGAGAGAGTGCATCAATGCTTAAAGATAATCCTAAAACTGCTTGCATCCAAACGACATATAATTTGCAAACACGTACAGCAAGAACGACCAAAGAATAACATAATTAAAAGAAAAAATATACAAAGTCACATTCTTCACGGGAGACTTTAAGTACAAATCTCAATAGCTGATAGAAAAGAGAAAATTTCATAGGGGTATAAAACATCTGAACAAACTCTGATTTGCAGCAACCTAGATGGAATTAGAGTTTATAATATGGAGGGATCTCTCATAGAAACAAAGAGCTGAGTATCACATGTTCTCACTCATAAGTGGACCTTGAACAACTACTGTATTACTATAATAAAAGAATTGAAAGTGGTGGGAAACTGCGGGGACTGGGGTGGCGGGTGGGGAAGTGGCATTGACAGTAGTCGATATCTGCCTCGGGAGGGGGGGCACGCCTCATCAATAAGGGTACCTGCACCATGAATATTTGTATCCCTAACCCTGAATTGTACCCCACAATTTTAAATAAATAAATAAATAAAACATCTGAACAACACACAAAAATTGACTCAATTGACATATCTAGAATATTGCACTTAACAATGTTAAAACTCACATTCTTTTCCAGTAAACATGGAACATTTACAAAACTAAACCATGTGCGTTGCCATAAAGAAAACATGTTTGAAAACTATATGTCATTTGGATGCAAGCAGTTTTAGGATTATTATTTATTTAAGTCTGATTGACTTACTTATCTTTAAAACTTCAAAATATTAAAATCAGAATATTTTTTAAAGTCATGATTAAATTAAGCATAAAATCAGTAAGAAAGACAAATTCACAACTATATGGAAATTAAACAATGTACATATACATAATCCTGGGATTAAAGAAGATATCAAAATGGAAGTTAGAAAATATTTTTCCCTAAATATCAAAATCAAACACATAGAAAGTTGGGCTTTGTAGCTAAAGCGATGCTTGGATGGGAGAGGGTTACAGTCTTACTTATATTTTATTTTTCTAATGGAAAGGAGAAAGAAAGAAAATCAAAGATTTAAGTTTCTATCTCAAAAACCTGGAAAAAGAAAAGCAAATCAAACCCCCAAAATGTGGAAAAGGAAATCATTCCTAAAAGAAGAGAAAGCAATGAAATAGTCTACAAACACACAATAGAAAAAAACATCTAAACCAAATACTAGCTCCTACAGGTCAACTCCTAGAAGAGTGATCAAAAAAGAAAATTGTAAAAGTACAAATATCAGTATTAGCAATAAAAAAAGGCATCACTATAGAACTTACTGACTAAAAAAAAAGATAGGAGAATAATACTATGACCACCTTTACACCAATATATTGGATACCTTGTATGAATACACAAAGACAAGTTCCTCAAAAAAATACAAATTACCAAAATTGATAAAAGGATAAGAAAATTTACATAGACTGAATATGTGAATCTAAATTTAAAACTTTTCCCTATCTCCCAGGCACAGACGGTTTCACTAGTAGATTCTTAAAACTATTTCAAAAAGAAATGTTAGAAAAGCTCTTTGAGAATATAGTAAAAATAATCATTTTACAATTTTTATATTACTCCCAAAACGTGAAAAACACTTTATAAGAAAGGAAACTACAGAGCAACATTTCTCATAAATTAAATGTAAAAATCCTAAATAAAAAGGGAAGTTATATCATGTTAATAGATTAGAAAATTTGAAGTTGTAAATATGTAAGTTCTCTCAAAATTAATCTACAGATTTAATGCAGTCCTAATCAAAATTCCAGATTTTTTCTGCGTGTGAAAATCAATAAGCTAATTCTAAAATGCAAATGAAAATGTAAATGGCCAAGAATAGCCAAGGCAGAGTTGAAGTCTGAAGCTTTTACACTGAGAAGTTGAAGGTTTATGCTACTAGCTAGCAATACCTATTATAAAGCTATAATAATTAAGATAGTGTGGTATTGATGCAAGGATACACAAACTGACTAAAGGAACAGAATATAAAACCAGAATAGATCCCTTCATATACTGTTAAACGATTTATAATGAAAGTGATAATGCAGTGCATGGGGGAGGGGCAGAATAGACCTTTCAATAAATGCTTCTGGATAACTGAATATCCTAGGGGGGGAAATATAAATATCCACACACACACACACACACACACCAATTTCACATAATTTTAAAAAAAGAGATTGCAAATCTAAATATCCAAAGCAAAAATATTAAAGTTTGATTTATTTATTTATTTATTTATTTGAGACCTGCTGGGCTCTGGCGATCCTTCCACCTCGGCCTTCCGAGTAGTCAGAATTACAAGCATGCGCTACCACGCCCGGTAGATTTTTTGATTTATTGTAGAGATGAGGTCTCGCAGCCCAGGCGGGTCTCGAACCCGCGGGCTCAGGCAATCCACTCACCTCAGCCTCCCAAAGGCGAAGGATTACAGCTGAGCCACTGAGCCCAGCTGCAAAATATTAAAATATTTTGGAAATACACACAGATTCATTAACTAGGACATGAAAAATGCCAACCACAGGGGGGAAAATATTGACATATAGGACAATATTAAACTTACAAATGTACTGCTACAGTTTGGATGTTCCCCCTACCCCAACCTCACGTTAAAATTTGATCACAATTTTGGAGGTGGGGGCCTAAAGAAAAGTGTTTGTGCAATGGGGGTGGATACCTTACGAATAGATTAAGGCCCTCCCTCAAGAAAGGCGTGAGTTCTCACTCTTTTAGTTCCCAGGAGAGCTGGTTATTAAAAAGAGCCTGGTACCTCCCTGCATACTACCTTGCTTCCTCTCATGTGATCTCTACACACACCGTTTCACTTTCACCTTCCACCATGAGTGGAACCATCCAACTAACGATAAGCATATGAAAAGTTGCTCAGTAACACTACACATCAGGGAAATGCAAATTAAAACTGTAAGGAGATACTGACACTTCCAACAGAAGGGCTAAAATGCACAATACCACAGACTGGCAAGCACATAGAGTAATTAAAACTCTCATATATTGCTCTTAGGAATGTAAACTGGAACAACCACTCTGGACACATCATTGCAAGAGTCCTCGAAAGATGAACAAATGCATGCCCTATGATGAGCATTTCCACTCCTAAGTGTATAGCCAATAGCAGTGAGTATGTTCACCGAAGAACATGTATTAGACTGTTTGTAGCATTCCTATTTGTAATAGCAACAAAGTGGAAACTGTACAAATATGCATTAACAGCGCAATGGATAAGTAAATATGGAATAATTTATAATAATGAGAATGAATGAATACCAACCACATGCAACCTTATGAATGAATCTCACAAATATAATATTGATTGAAAAAAGCCAGAAATAAAAATAATATATTATCATATTATTCCATGTATACAAAGCACAAAAATGGATAATATTAATCTATTCTGCAAATAGTCTGGATAGTGGCTCTTCTTGGCAGTGGTAGTGAGTGCTTATAATGTCCTGCTTATGCTTAAAAACAAAAAACAAAAATAACTCAAGGGAAGCATTGCCTCTGGATGTTATGCTTGTGTGGTAGGTATAATCATCACAGCCAATAAGTTCTTTTTTAAATGAATTATTGACACTTCAGCTCCTGAAAATTTAACCAAAATTCCTAACCAGAATCTCTCAATTCCTCCTAATACAAGACTTGTTGCAGTCTAAACTGTTCCAGTCTAAAATACGAAATGGCTTTAACCAGGGCAATTTAATCACATTTCCGGTTTAAAATGTGCAGCACATGCTATGGCATATCAGAACTAAAATATTTTTAGTTTTTTAGGCCATGAAATGGAGTTCCATGTTAACTGCTATTTAATATAATTTGGTTTTCTTTCTTTTTTTTTTTTTTTGAGTTGGAGTCTCACTCTTTCACCCAGACTGGAGTGCAGTGGTCACTCCCGGCCACTGCAGCCTCGACCTGCTGGGCTCCGGCGATCCTTCTGCCTCAGCCTTCCGAGTAGCCGGAATTACAGGCACGCGCTACCACGCCCAGCTAATTTTTTGATTTTATTGTAGAGATGAGATCTCGCCTGCCCAGGTGGGTCTTGAACCCGCGGGCTCAGGCAATCCACTCACCTCAGCCTCCCAAAGGCGCGGGATTACAGGCTGAGCCACCGAGCCCGGTTTTATAATTTGGTTTTCAAAGAAAATCTATTTTGAGTAGTTTCTTAAATATATTGCATTTCTAAGAAATATACATGCAGTCGTGATCAAAATTCAGAGTAAAACATTTACTGTTTCATAAAAGTGGTTTATATAGCAGAAGTGTAAGCTGTTCAAAAATACATGTGTTTTTCGATAAGGCTCTATTTCCCTGTCTAAAACTGCCATCACCTTTGCTATTTCATAAGACCTGAAATAAATTCAAAATGTCTTCTGAAAAGCATTGTGATAATTTCGAATCTTTCAGAAAGTGAAAGTAGTTAATTAATCCGTAATGTCAGTTAGTTATAGCCTTCTTAATTTCCTGTCTTTAAATATAATTAATAATCATGTTTTCATCACTCTAGGCATTATACTGTTATTATAATTCAGTCATTGTTGTCTATGGTAACACAATAAGAAGGATTGGTGCCATTTTGCCTAATCAAATATAATATTTGCCCCTGTATTCTCTTGGTTACCATCACATTAGTTAGTGAAAAAGTATATTAATCTATGTATATAAGCCACATCATTTTATTTCATTCATTTCAATAAACAGTAAGGTTGTATCAAGGTGAGACATTAATGCTAGTTACTAAAGATGTAAAGATAAACACAAGGGCGGGCTCAGTGGCTCAGCCTATAATCCCAGCACTTTGGGAGGCCAAGGTGAGTAGATTGCCTGAGCCCGCAGGTTCGAGACCCACCCGGGCAAATTGGTGAGACCTCGTCTCTACAATAAATCAAAAATTAGCCGGGCGTGGTAGCACGCTCCTGTAGTTCTGGCTAATTGGAAGGCTGAGGTGGAAGGATCGCCAGAGCCCAGCAGGTCAAGGCTGCGGTGGCCGGAAGCGTGCCACTGCACTCCAGTCTGGGGGACAGAATGAGACTCCAACTAAAAAAAAAAAAAAAAAAAAAAAGATAACCAAAACAAACAAACAAGCAGGAAAAAAAGCTTCTTCAAGAAGCTAACAGTGCAGACAGCTAGACACAGGGCTGGCACTACATGCTGTCTGGCAGCCACCATTTTCACTTGTCTCTTTTCCTGCCAACAGAGCTCCACGTTATGTTAAGGTAGAATTATGTCAATGCCAGGGAGCATAGGCTCTTCTCCTATGCCTAGGGAAAAGACTGTGGCTGTTTTATACTAGAAGTGGTCATTTCATCATCCTTGGACAATTAGTGGCCTTGGTGTAGTCCTCTGATTCAGTTTTAGCTAATGAGATATAAGTGGAAATCTCTGGTGCCACTGTCCTCCTCTTCTGAATTGAAAACTGATGTGATGTCATTGCTGCAGCAGTTATCCTGCATTCATGAGGCCAAGAAACAGCAGATATGTTGCAATTCTAACATTACCGATACACTTACTGTCTTCAGTCATCTTGTTATAAGAAAAATTATGTATTTTAGTTATTGATTTTCTGGGATTTGAAATTGACTTCAATTCTAAAGGAGACAAACACATGAATGAAACAATATGCAATAGCTGCTATAATAGAGAATGAATGTGGGCTTACAGAAAGATTAATGTGCCTAAATCTGCCTTAGGTGGCCAAGAAGGCTATACAAAAAAAGGTGGGGTTTTAACTTTCAGGCACAATTATTTTTCTATACCTAAATTATAACGGTACATAAGGAGAAATAGTGACATGAGAATGAGAATAATGGAAAATCTTGTAGATTGTGATAAGGAGTGTGGATTTTATATGTGATGAGGAGTCTGAACATTTTAAATATGGCAATGATGATATCAGATTTTGAGACTTAAAAATATCATGACACGATCAGAAGAAGGCTTGTGGGAATAGGGTAAAAACATAAGGAAGTAGGTGAGAAATGACAAGGTGCTGAACTGAATCGCTCATGAGATGTAAAGGAGAGGGAGAATTCAAGGTAGACCTGTGGACTTCTGCCTGACTGAATGATTTAGTACCATTCATTGAAAGAGAGAATTTAGCAGTAGGACCAGATCTGGGAAAAATCTCTATGAAGATATAATGAAGAGCCTGCAGGTTCGAGACTGACTGGGCAACTTGGCGAGACCTCGTCTCTACAATAAATAAATTTAAAAAATTATCCAGGCATGGCAGCACACGCCTGCAGTTGTTCTAGCTACCAGGAAGGGTGAGGCAGAAGGATCACTGGCACCCAGCAGGTTGACTCTAGGATGGCCATGAGCGTGCCACTGCACTCCAGCCTGGGAGACAGAGTGAGACTCCAACTCCAACTCCAAAAAAAAAAAGATATAATGAATGTAGAGTGTACAGTCATTGTTGAGATGCCTAGAAGTCATTGAGAAATAGAAATCTAGAGTTAGAGAAGAAAGGCTAGAGATAAATATTTCATATACATTTTTGAACACAGATGCACAGAGGACAGAAGAAAGGAAAAAAAATACGGCTTAAAAAACAACTCAGTGAAGAGCTATAAGAAATAAAAATATTGGAGAAAGTTAATAGGATAAATGTCAAGGGAAAATATTCTCAAGCACATCAAATATTTCAAAAAGGCCCAGTAATATGTATCCTATGTTTGAGGATTAACAAGCAAGTTATTGTTAAGAGAATTGGTATAAAGTCCCATGGTCAATTATCAATCCTCATTTATTTACCACTTTAGCAACAGTTGTCACTTTTGATCACAGTTGAATTCACCCTCGTTTAACAGTTTTCAGTTGCCTTCTGGACACCTTCTTTCTTTTGGTCTTGGTTTTCCCCCGTATGTCAGTGCCTACTCCCAATTTTTTTTTTTTCCTTTCCTTTTTGCTTTGATTCCTCATAATCTCCAAACTCTAAACCAGGCATGTCCAGCCCATGGCCCACGTAGCCCAGCAAAGCTAGTAATGCAGTCCCACAAAATCTTTTAACATCACGTGGTTTTTTTTTTTTTTTTTTGAGTTGGAGTCTCACTCTGTCGCCCAGACTGGAGTGCAGTGGCTGCTCCCAGCCACCGCAGCCTCGACCTGCTGGGCTCCGGTGATCCTTCCGCCTCAGCCTTCCACGTAGCTGGAATTACAGGCATGCGCTACCACGCCCGGCTGATTTTTTTTTTTAATTTATTGTAGAGATGAGGTCTTGCTCCCCAGGCGGGTCTTGAACCCGCGGGCTCAGGCAATCCACTCACCTCAGCCTCCCAAGGGTGGGGGATTACAGGCTGAGCCACCGAGCCCGGCTCATCACGTGTTTTTTTAGTGTTTATTTTCTTTGTGATCCCAAGTGAAGTTACCTTTTGAAATTCAATATCACACCTCATTCATGACATCACTCTTTGACAGTGCATACCCTTTAAGCAGATGTTTTTTTCAATTATGAAGCACACAAAGAGCAAAATTTGAACCAAATTTTCTGACACCACCACGAGAACTCACTGATTGTGACCACTTCTACTGAACCACTGATGGATTAGTCTTAGGAAAACAAAGTCAAATTTCCCACTAGTTTTGTTTGTTCTTATTTTTCCAAACTTTATAATAAAAATGTTTTTAAAATTCTTATTATATATATACACTAACTATATCATATGACTTGTATGGACACCCCTGCTCTAAACTTTAGAATGTCTTAGGGATCAGTCCTTGGATCTCTTCTCCATACCTGTTGTTCTCTTGGTGATTCCATCCAGCTTGAGAAATTTAAACAACATACAAATTTACCCACAAATTTATATTACCAGTCTGAAGAGCTTCCGGATCTCCTGATCTTCATAATCATCTAATTTCCAGTCTAACGTCTATGCTTGGATTTTAAGTAGAATCTTAAGTTTAATTTATTGAAAACAAAACTTCTGATGTTCCCTATAAAATACGCACCCACTATTATTTTTCTGATTTAGTAAATGGTCACCAATCTGATTATAGCAAATAACTGCTGATAACTGATGCTATGGCTTGAATGGGCCCCCCCAACCTTAGAAATTTAATCCCCAAAGTATTGAAAGGTGGGTCCTTTAAGAAGTGACTGGATCCTGAGGGCTCTGCTCTCATGAAAGAATTAATCCATTCATGGATTGTTGGATTAGCGGGTTACCATTGGAGGGGAATTGGTAGCTTTCTAAGAGAAAGAGCCACCTGAACAAGTATGTTGGCACACACAGCCCCTCGCCACAAGATACCCTGCGTTACCTCCAGACTCTTCACAGAGTTCTTGCCAGCAAGAAGGCTCTCACCAGATGTGACTCCTTGACTTTGGATTTCTCTGCCTAGAACAGTAAAAATTAAATTTCTTAATAAATTCCAGTTTCAAGTATCCTGTTATAAGCAACGGAAAATGAATGAAGACTACTGGGTATAAATAATAACTGATGTTTCCTGAATTTGACTCAAAATGAACCTTCTGGTGATAGAGACATATAAAAATGTCAGTTATTCATTTGAGGTGTGTGTGTGTGTGTGTGTGTGTGTGTGTGTGTGTGTATAAATGTTTTAGTAAAGACTACAGGTGTCAACTTTTTGTTGTTGTTGTTGTTCTTGTTGCAGGGATATGGGTGTCAACTTTAAAAGCATTAAGGGATAGAGAATATTTTCTCTTTTTTTGAGTTAGAGTCTTACTCTGTCGCCCAGGTTGGAGTGCAGTGGCACACTCATGGCCACTCAGGCATCAACCCATTGGGCTCAGGCAATCCTTCCGCCTCAGAACTACAGGTGTGTGCTACCACGTCCAGTTAACTTTTGATTTATTGTAGAGATGAGGTCTTGCCAAGTTGCCCATATTCTTGAACCCATGGGCGCAGGCAATCCTCTCACCTCGGCCTCCCAAAGTGCTGGGATTACAGACTTGAGCCACCGCGCCCGGCAGGATAAAGAATATTAACATTGCTGATAATTACAAACTGATTTTATGTTTCCAATTCTAATCCATTTCTTAACTAGTTTACATTTCATTTTTTACTTACTAAAAAGTCCATGACAAAAGGAAATCAGTATATCACAGAGATACTTGCATCACCATGCTTACTGCAATATGGCAGCACTATAGTCAAGATAAGATATAAATCTAAAAGTCCATCAGCAGATGAAGGGATAAAGAAAAAGTCGTAACTACACACAATGGGATACTACTCATCCACAAAAAGAATGAAACCTTGTAATTCTCAGCAACATGAATGAGCCTGGAGGATATTAAGTTAAGTGAAATAAGTCAGACACAGAAAGATAAATACTGCACGTTCTCACTCATATGAGGAAGCTAAAAAAGTTGATCTCATAGAACTAGAGGGTGGAATAAGTGGCTATTAGAAACTGGGAAGGGCAGGGACTGGCTAAAGAATAAAACATTTCACCTAGATGGAAGGATAAGTTCGAGTGTTCTATAGGACTTTAGAAAGACTACAGTTAACAATAACTTATTACATATTTTCAAACAGCTACAAGTTTTGAATGTTCCCAATATAAGAAATGGGAAATGTTTGAGATGATGGATATGCTATTACCCTGATTTGATCACTATACATTGAGGTACAGTGCCCCATAAATATAAAAAGGGGACAAAAAAAAGAATTATTTTTTGGAGGACAGTCCCCATGTAGTACAGGTTTGCCCTCTAAGTTAAATGTTCTAGGAACCCATTGACATCCGTGTACCAGCTAGTGTTCTTGTGAGAGGCTGCTTCAGCTTCTGGGAAATTTTTTTTTTTTTAAGATTCTTTCAACGCATTTGCCCATTTCATGATGGGTGATTTACAGAAACAACCTACCCCCCACACTACGCTGAGTGTTCTGCAGTTTTTGACCAAAAATGACATGACCCAATGCCTCACCCTCCACCCTCCCTATTCACCTCATCTCACCCTAGTGACGTTCGTTTGTTTCCCCGATGAAAAAGTCCTCAAAAAGAAACATTTTGCCGATATGGAAGAGGTGAAACAAAAAATGGCAGAGGCACTAAAAGGCATCAGCCTTAATGACTCAACACCGTTTTGAGCAGTGGAAAAAGTGTTTTGATAAGAGTATCGCATCAAATGGAGAGTACTTTGAAGGTGACAAGTTTAAACATGTAACATATATTTTTATAAATGAATTCCATTTTGAGGGGTCCCCCCTCATATGTACAATGTGCAAATAAAAAATAAATTAAGCCAGGCGTGGTGGCTCAGCCTGTAATCCCGCTCTTTGGGAGGCCGAGGTGAGTGAACTGCCTGAGCCTGCGGGTTCAAGACCCACCTGGGCAACTTGGCGAGACCTCCTCTCTACCATAAATCAAAAAAATTAGCTGGGCATGGTAGCACACGTCTGTAGTTCCAGCTACTTGGAAGGCTGAGGTGGAAGGATCGCCGGAGCCCAGCAGGTCGAGACTGCGGTGGCCGGGAGTGTGCCATGGCACTCTAGTCTGGGAGACAGAGTAGGACTCCAACTCAAAAATAATTAATTAATTAATTAATAATAAACAAACATCACATAACCAAGATGAAAGTATGACTAGAACTGGGAAGGAGCAAAACATCATTTTAATTAAAAATGGTTACACTTTCATATTCCAATTGAGCAACTGTGTTCCCTGAAGTTTCCAGGTTCAAAGCCCTATTACGTTTAATAGGTTTGAAGTGTCTGCAGTCACCTGTGGTGCAAGGGCATAGAAGTGTTCCAGGTTAAAATAGCATTTCTAGCATCTCCTGGAAGAACCTCTTACAACTTTCCACTTAAACATGGTAGTGAACATTTGTTGTTTGCCTCCCTACCATCACCAGCCCTGTCTTTCTGCAATAGCTCACCCTAGCATTTCGTCATCCTCTCCTCCCCTTCAGTCACAGTTTAGATAGAACTCCATTTCCTGAACTGAAGCAAGTGATTCAAATTTATACTCATCGCTTCTAGGCCATTTTGAGGTTCATTGGTGGGAACATAGTTTATAGCCTGAATGCATCTAATCATGAAACTTACGACTTTTAGAAGAAACGCTATAAAAAGAGGCTTTCTGTTTTTGGACAAAACCACAGAAAGCCTGAAACCAGACATAGTACAACTATCTTGCTATTATGAACAGTTATCTAGAATCACCTAGGGGCTACCACCTGGAGCTTGAAAAAAGTCAGCAAAGTTGAGGGGGGCTGAGTTACACTGATGTCAATTGAGCACTGAAGCCAGTGATGAATGGTACATACAAGCACCCAACAATATTCTTAGATTTTAAAAATTGTATCAGCTAGTAATATGATCTGCATTTTCCTGCAATGGAAAGCATCCTAACCGGTACTTATCACAGGAAACAAACAAACAAACAAACAAAAAAACCTCACAGAAGCACTCAAAATAAGGTCTCAGCCTCAACCACACTGTAATCAAGTTGGTTAAGATATTGACATAAGATTTCTGTTAGTGTTGACACAAGAAATTTGTTATTGATCGAACAGTGATACAACTGATCTGGTATCCAAGAAGAGGCTCTGAGGCTCACAGAAATCCCTATGGACCCCCCCACATTCATTCATACTACTCGCTAAGATAAAAAGCCTCCAGGATGAGATGGTTAAAGTAATGACCATGAAGAAATAAAAGGAAATAGCAGAATAAAAATTCCCATTAAAGAGCAATAAAGGGCAGAACTGAAATTGAAAAAAAAATCATACTACTGATTCAGAGAACAAAGTGCAAAAACTATTCCAAAATATTGTGAAAGGTAAAGTCTTTTTTTTTAATTAGGGAGAAACTGAAAGATGCAGTATTCAAGGAATTAAAAACTCAAATAAATATATTTAAAACATTTTTAGAGAAAGCTAAAGCACAAATAAAATAACAAACAAAAGTAATAAAACAAAGTGTAAGCAAAAAAATTATTTCAAGTAAATAAATGAATAAATACACACACACACACACACACACACACACACACACACACACACACACACACAAAACTAAGAAGTGATTCAACAAAACAGAACTATCTTTTGGAGAGCAAATCCCCTATAGTACAGGCTTCCTCCGCTTGATCTGGGAACCCATCATCATGGGTGTTCCAAGTAGCGTTGTTGTGAGGCTGTGTTGGGCTTTAGGAATTTTTTTGGGATATTATTCAACGTGTTTGCCCATTTCATGATGGGTGGTTTAAGAGTGCACCTGCCCACACTGTGCTGAGTGTTCAGCAGTTTTTGACCAAAAATGATTTGACCCTTTGTCCCACCCTTCCTATTCACCGGATCTCACCCCCAAAGTTATTTTTGCTTGTTTTCCCAGATGAAAAAAGTCCTCTGTGGAAAACATTTTGCTCATGTGGAAGAGGTGAAACAAAAAAACTGCAGAAGCACTAAAAGACATCAAAATTGACGAGCTCAAAAACTGCTTTGAGCAGTGAAAAAAGCATTTCAATAAGTGTATTGCATCAAACGAAGAGTACTTTGAAGGTGACTGAAGTTTAAACATGGAAAAATAAACACATATTTTTAAATAAATAAATTCATTTTGGGACGGTACCCCCTTGTGTGTGTGTGTGTATTTTAAATATATATATTTGTATTTAAAGATCCATTCCTAGAAATGCTAATGCAAATTCAGGGCTTTGTTTCTTTTTTAAACCTATGAGCATGTAAGTATAACTTTTTTGAAACATTATATACAAATGGAAAAATCAAGTTGGCATCATTTCTCACTACTGTACTTAATTCCTGAAATCAGGAATATAATAACTATATTAAACTGAAGAACTATTGTAAGCGTAAAGAGTCAAAATATAATACATATGTGAAGGGAAAACGAACACAAACAGAAAGATATTCTCATAAGCGCTTGGATTTAGAAAGCAATTTACCCATGTAATCAATCTTCCTTAAAAAATTACAGCTTTTGAAAAATAAATCAAAACAACTAAAATATGGAAGTTAATGCAATTTTAGAATATATTAAGCAAAGAAACCTGAATATGGTTGTGAAAATGCAATGGCAAAGGAATTATTGAAAGAGAAGACAGGTAGCATAAAGTATTAATTATAAAAATCTAAAACTCTGATTGTTTTCCAAGGTACTGGAATTTTAAAAAAGAAAAAAAGTTATACTAAGTTTCTCATTTTACAAAGATAATCAATATACACAATTTGTTACTTGATATTTAGAAAGAATTGATCCAAAATATTAGGGAGAAATTGATTTAAAGTCATTTTTATAATTAAAAAACCAAATACATCAACCAAAATTCTAAAACAAAATCTTAAATTTTAATTTTTCTAAGTCAAAATATACCATGAACAAAGCAGATAAATAAGACAATAAAAAATAAGAACATACATACAAGAGGTCTTAATATGTAAACAGTGATTATAAATCAATAATTTCAAAAAGTTTATGTAGTTAATTTAAAAGGCATACTACAGTTATGATTCTGTATTTTAAAATGTGTATACACACACACAAACTAAAAGAACATATAGCAAACCAAATTATTGACTATTTCTAAATGATTGACTATTTCTAAATTTATTATTCCTGACCACTTTATATATTTTTTAAAGTTGTGTAATCACTGCTCAATTCATTCATTCAAGAAATATTTATTGAGCGATAACTCTGTGTTAGGCAGGCACTGAAGAAAAACTACTAAAAAAAAAAAAAACATAAAAATCCAGTCTACCAGAGCTTTTATTCGTGTAACAGGGGATCAGAAAACAAGCAAATAAGATATATATATATATATCTATGACAAGATAATTTGTGATATAGAGAAAAATAATATAGAGAAAGAAGATAAGGAGTTCTGGAGATAGAACACACATTGCAATCTTTTAAAAAGATGGTATAGGAAGGTCTCATAGATGATGTGGAACAAACAGCTGACGGAGATGAGAAAGCAAAATATAAAGGGTTCTGGGGGAAAGCTTGCTGAACAGAGGAAGCACAAAAGCAAAGGCTCTGAGACATGTTCCTGGCAGGTTGAGAAACAATAAGAAAAATCAGCAAAAATACTTTTAAAAATGTGGATCAAAAGGTCAGAGATACGTCAGAATGCAGAGATTCAAGGTGGTTTTGTTAAACTCACCATATACTCTTCTGAATGTTATAAATTTTCTGCAATAGAAATGCATTGCCTTAATTACTAAAAAACAAAACAAACTCTAAAAACATCTTGTTGAAATATTTAAAATCTGAAAATACTATATGCTCAGAGCTATGCAGAGATATTTTTATCATTATATAATCAATATGTAGTTATTGTTTGAAAAACATTTAGAAAATGCAGATAATTAGAAGGAATTTATTTTAAGCCATTCATTGGCCTAATAATTTGAGATATTCCTGTGTCTAGTATCCATAAATCTAAATGAGCACTATTCTCCTTGTGATATGCAGAGCCATAGATTATCAAGCATAAATAGGATTTTAAAGATCTCTTAATCAGTCCATCTCAAAGTGAGGTTCTCATGTCTTTTGTATCATAATTAACTTAGAAGTTTGCTAAAAATGCAGACTTCTGGATTATACTTCAAAGCTCATAAAGCAGAATTTGTGGTGGGAGGCTTTTTAACATCACCCTCAGATGATTTACATGCACAGTGAAGCTTAAGAACTACTGACCTAGTTCAATGACAGTAAAGTTAGCAGAAAAACTGCCTCTGGTATCAGCTACTGACCAAGATTAATCTCTTAAAATTTCAATCATTTCTGAGTTGACCTTTTACATACTCGGCAGGACATTTTATGCAAGCATTTCCAATATATGTCAAATCATGGTGTTCTTAAAAGCTTAGATGACAAAATAGGTCACAAGTACAGTATTAGCCTGCCTTAAAATCCTGGATTAGGTAGCAAGCAGAAAAGAGCAAGGTCAATATGACAGTTCTAGTTTGGGCTCACAACATGACCACTTATGCCAGTATGAATTCCATTTTGGTCAGCAAAACGCAGGAGTTATATGTAAGACCAAGTAACTGCCTATCAGAAGAGCAAGGCAGTGATGCAAAGACGTGGAAAGGTGGCTGCAGTTATCCTCGTTGTCCATCTGTATATATTTACCTTTATACTTTCCTACATTTTTAGCCACCAAAATGAAAATTAGGTGGATTTAAATTCTGGAATTTGATTTATCTAGACGCTTGCAGGATCACAGAGTCTTTTGTGTTGCAGTGTGGAAATGATTTTTGATTTGACCAAAAAAGTAATCCACCTTTACTGGCACAAGTTCATCCAAATACCTTCTGGGTGACCATGCTGAGAGAGTCAGCCAAAGGAAAACAGAGAAGGAAATCACATATTTTCACTCATAAATTAAGAAGTAAGTATTCCATTGGCAGAACACTATGAAAAAAATAAGTAAATGTTTATCATAAAAATATAGAATTATTTCTGTAACAGAATGTAGCAAAAAACAAACAAACAACTGTAGCCTCATTTTTATAAAAGGAATCATTGTTCATAACAGGAGACTTGAGGACCTAGGCCGAAAATTGTTGTGTAAACCCAAGGACCCCTGTTCCCCTTCTAATTAATCCTATTTCTGAGTTGGGCTTTGTATATGCGTTTTTGAAGCAGCGGGGGCCTTTATGCTTGTGCTAACCTCAGGATTCCCATTTGGCAGAAGGCACTGACCACTGGCAAGTTCATGTTCTAGGCAAAGGGTGCCAAAATTATCATGCCAAGTAAATCGAGAAAAACTAGTAACAGAAATTAAATGGAAGATTGAAATTTTTTCTTTCTTTCTTTTTTTTTAGTTGGGTTCTTACTCTGTCACCCAGGCTGGAGTGCAGTGGTATGACCACGGTTCACCACAGCCTCCAACTCTTGGGTTCCCAGAGATCCTCGCCTTAGCCTCCCAAGTATCTAGGATACAGCAGCACCACCACACCCAGCTAATTTGGCCTGCATTTTTTGTAGAGATGGGGTCTCGCTATGTAGCCTAGGCTGATCTCGAACTCTTGGGCTCAAGCAATCCTCCTATCTTGGCCTCCCAAATTGCTAGGATTACAGGCATAAGCCACAGTGCCCAGCCAAAAATTGTTTTTAAATAACCCATATAAAGTCGATAAACTCAAACATTTATTCAATATATGCATCTAGTACATTGATAGAGGCTTGGAATGAGTCCTACAATTTGCTAAGTAAAGGCTATAACTGCTAAAGAGGGGTCTGTGCACAGATCAGACACATTGCTAACCTACATATTAGTCTACCTGTCAAAAATCTCTTTGTCAACATAAAATTCCCCTTACACATGAACTAATGTAATTAATTATGAAGATGAGACATTATGTCCAAAAAGCCACTATTGAAATATAAATGTTAATGAGATATAGTCAATGTTATATTTTATGGATAAGTTCATTTGTTTAATAGTTCATAGTACTCCCAAATAAAGCTTCAAAAGTGGAATGGTACATGGACAAGTCTATATGGTATTACGTACCTTATGTCAAGACTCCTCAAGCTCTACCTTGCAGAAGAATCACTCGAGGCTTGTTAAACACAGATTGTTGGGCTCCTCCCTTGGGAATTTTGATTTGGTAGGGAGCTGGTCTGAGAATTGACATG
The DNA here is from genome assembly GCF_000164805.1 of Carlito syrichta. NCBI lineage: Eukaryota > Metazoa > Chordata > Mammalia > Primates > Tarsiidae > Carlito > Carlito syrichta. The sequence continues at coordinate 385,113 of NW_007232410.1, forward strand.
TCTAACAAGTTCCCAGGAGACGCTGCTGCCGTTAGTCTAAGATACACTGAGTAAAGGTGCTATAGATGCATCTAGTACCAAAGAGGGAGAAAGCCTAGACAGCGACTTTAAAACATTACCTAAAGGTAACCACAATCTAGGCTTCAGATACAACTTTCAAAAGCATCTTATTTCTAATATTCCTGGCATTTAATTTTAGGTGTGATGGCTAGGTATACTTATGTACCAAGGGGTGCACTGGAATAAACAATTTCTAAAGTAACTGTATCTCAAAAGATTACGAAACAAAACCTAAATTGTAATCATAAGAAAAATCATACAGTATATAAATTGTGGGAAAATACTTTTTAACTAATACTTTCAGTAAACTTTCTACATGATGAGACTAAACACACGCATATTGTTTACTGTATAATAATTAACAATATAAAAGTGATTTAAACCTTCATTATTCAAACTTTGACTCGGTTACCTGAAGAAATATACTAAAAATAATGTTGGTGATATATTTCGTAGCACTTTAGAGAGGCAGCACAGTGCTGAGTGTGGGAGCTGAGGTTGTAGACCAGCTTTCCTCTTCCTAATTTTGAGAAATATAATTTTTATGCATTTAGTATCCTCATCTACAAAATAACAGTGTTAGATTAACTCCTCTCTAAGGATCCTTCTAACTTAAAAACTAAGCTGCCTTCTTCCAACCTGTACCATATTTACCTATAAATAAAATACTGCATAACTTTTCATTGAAAGTTATTCATAGCGTTTTCTCTTAATTAGTCAAATTTAATTAACTATTAGTTATTTCTTATTAACCAACTAGCCAATTTTTAAGATGTATATGCAGCTGTTTATACCGGGAAAAGAGTTTTTTTTTTTTTTAAATATAGCACATTAAACATGAGCGCCCTGTGTAATGAGAATTATTTTTACTTTCCAATATGAAAGTAAGTTTTGTGTGTGTGTGTGATATGAAATTTCACTTATTGTAAACCATTGCAAATGAGAAGCCTGGGATGCTGGTACATGCTCACAATTTAAAGTGTCAAGAATTTGGAAGAAAAAAAAAACTTAAGAATAAGGGAAACTGTTTAAGGACCTCTGTTGAGGACCTCTGCTCCATCTCTGAGAATTGGAATCTATAAAACAAGTATTAAATGTTATAACATCCTTACTGATACATGACATTTTTAAAATTCCTTTTTTTTCGGCCTGTAATCCCAGCACTTTGGGAGTCTGAGGTGAGTGAATTGCCTGAGTCCACTGGTTTGAGACCAGCCCAGACAACTTGGCGAGACCTCATCTCTACAATAAAAATCAAAAAATCAGTTGGGCATGGTAGCACACGCCTGTAGTTCTGGCTACTTGGAAGGCTGAGGCAGAAGGATCGCTGGAGCCTAGGAGGTGGACGCTGGGGTGGCTGTGAGCATGCCACTGCACCCCAGCCTGGGTGACAGAGTGAGACTTCAACTCAAAAAAAAAAAATTCTTTTTTTAAAAAAAATTTTAAAGATGTGGGGTACAATTCAGTATTAGGTCGATAAATGGTTATTGTACAGGTAAAGTCTGGGCCTCCCTTTGGTCCCCATTTCACCTGCTTTGAGATCAGGTACTCTTATCCATGTTATGTGCCTCCCCCTTCCCTCCCCTGGCTGTGTCCTGCTACTGCCAAACCCTTTCTTACAGTCTTATGATAAATGTTTTATTTCATACCGTTTGCTAGAATTTTCCTAAACATGACAATGATCAATTATCCTTATAATAGCAAATAAAACTGATGAATTCCCTCCTGTGTTATCTTACTATAGAAGATTTATATTAGTGACTGTTTCTATGGTACATATTTTTTTTTTAGATTAGAAAATATAGTCTATTTAGAAAGTAAATTAGAGAGAGAGGGAGAGAGAGATTCACCTCTCCAAGGTAGGAGAGGGGGCCAAAGCTTAGGAAACATGGCAGCGGCCATAGCTCAAAGGGTACGTGGCCACACCAGAGTCTCGTAATGCAATGGGCCTATGGGACATTTCTTAAATTAGAATGAATAATTCCAGAATTTTAGAAGAAAGTCTACTCTGTAAGTACATGTAAAGCAATAACGGTAAGACCTTTATTATTATATACAAAAGTATACTTCACTCAAGTAGTTGATAATGTGACATCTGGAAGACAGGGACCAGTTGTGGCTACAATTTCAGATTTTTTTTTTTCACAGTCTAGCCTATTCAAAATGTTTGAATTTCTTTTCAAAATGTTGTCTACTCACTGAAATAAGGTGAAAACAACCTGATCTTGTCTTCCCTTCCAATGTGACTGCCCGTGATTCAGTTATGTGAACTTTAAACATCTTTCTAATTTACCATAATTGGATTTATTTTTAATACACAAAAGCATAGGTCACAGCTGGTCATTTAATAGTATTTCTCTATCAATTTTTATTATCCAAGCTATAAGTCCTTCTTGAACATTTCAAGCAAACCCAAACAAGTTTTTTTCTCTAGGTTTTACTTCCCTACAGAGTAGATTCTTTGGGGAGTTTCTAAAATTCTCTTTAGGTATCCATATCTAATTTCTTGCTCATAAATCTCCAAAGAATAGCCTCATCAACAATGAGAGAATAATCGCCACACTATTATTCTAGAACAAAGCACAGTCTTGGATATCAAAACGTGCTAACCAACTCTCAGTTTAATATATTTCTGATACAAAAGAAAAGCAGGAGCCCCAGGTAATAAGAAATTCCCCTCCCCATATGGTTTCTATGAATTAAAATATTCATAGAATACACATTGGAACTGTATGACTTCACTTTAATATTTCAATCTATTGAATGGAACAGACATATAAAATGAGATAATTCAGCAGCTGTAGAAAGCAGCATAATGCTTGCATACATCATTACTATGAATGACCGGGTAAACTGGAATTATTCAATATTATAATTTAATAATCAGAAAAATTGTTATCTTTCTTGCATATATCAGATTTCAAATACATAATGACATAGGAATAAAATGTGAATCTTTCAAAATCATTGGAATTTCATTTTAGTCTTCATTATGTAATTAGGCAACAAAAGTTGGTAGTCTGGAGAATCTGCACATATTTTATTAATTGTGACAATGTGGTGGCTCATGCTTGTAATCCCAGCACTTCGGGAGGCTGAGGCCAGAGTATGCTTGAGTCAATGAATTCAAGACCAGCCTGGGCAACATGGTGAGACCTCGTCTCTACAATAAATTTAAAAAATTAGCCAGGTATGATGGCAGGTGCCTGTAGTTCCAGCTACTTGGAAGGATCGCCTGAGGTGGCCATGAGCATGCAACTGCACTCAAGCCTGGGCGACAGTGTGAGACTCCGACTCAAAAAAAAAAAAAAAGGCAACCTATTTATGCTGGACTTCTAGAATCCATCAGGGCAAAGCATACACCATAAATCTGTTCTTAAACTTCTCTGAGTAATTTAAAAGCTGCCACTGGCCCCTTTATGCCCAGGCTAAGGGCTACAAGGTAGAGTTTATAGAAAACAGCAACAACAAAAACACTCTTTTAAAACATTTAAAATAATTTAAAACATTATTTTTCCAAACTAAATTAATGTGTGGCTTTCTAGTACATGAAATTATTACATGACTAACTGGTAACTTAAAAAATATTACTACGCCAAGATTTAATTATTAAAAATAAAAATAATAAAGAATTTTACTTTTGAGTAAATATAGTTAATGTTTTCTTCAGAAGTGTTCTTTAAATGGTTTTCCAAGATCAGCACAGGAGAAAGTTCAATCCATAATAAACAATAAAATTCAACCAGTTATTTTTACATAACGTAAGTTTGTAGAGCTCACGCAAGAGCTTTTCTTTCCATGTACATCCTTTGAAAAAGACCACTGCTTATTTGAATTTAGAAAACTTCCCAGGAACTCAAGGCAACGACCTAAAACTACCATCTGTAACATTAAATCTCTAAACAATCCACTAAAGCATAGTTCCCAAAATATTATTGAACTGGCAGCTTTTCATAATCACTTATTTACTAAATTTCATTTTAGATAATCAAACAGAAAAGGCTGTCAGGCCAACTCCTCTCAGACTTCTGCCTTTAAACAGGTAAGATATAACTATATCCATCATCTTGCACACTAGGCCAGGAAGGCAGAATCTCAGAGTGCTTTTTTCCCACAGAATGTGTAATGACCACCAGCCCAGCAATAGCTCCTGTCAGAAGGCATAGGGGTAAGGCAATTCATAAACCTACAAACACACAGGATGCTTCAACCCTTGTCGAGTTCAAATTTATAAAGTCTCATAAATTCATTTTCATTTATTTTGTATGTTTTGCAACCCAGAAATGTTATTAGGGTGCTAAAAATAGCAATTATATATTCTCATGCTGTTGAGTTTTGACCCTATTTTGTACTTTTTTAAAAGAATGAACTTACTATGTTTGTTGTTGGGTGTTGGTTCTTTTTGCTAGCTTTCTCTAAAGGATATTTCTGACAAATTCGCGAATGCGATGTCTCTCTTCAAACCCTTGTTAAAGATATACATGCACACATATATAACAAGTGTGACATATCTGATACACGCCACTATTCACCAAATGTCATTCGAATCAATTGATTTACCTAACAGAGTCAGGAAGTCAGCTTAAAATTCTTGTTCCTTTTCATCTCTGCATGTAAAAAAGTCTGTGGAGGGGGACAGGAAGGACTGCATTTTTATGATTTACTTAACACACAAGATGCTTCTCACAATCAATACTGTTTTTATCCCGGGACGCAATTCCTTTGCACCCAAAGCTCTCTTGGTGCAACCTCACTGCTATAAGACCATCTTCAAATGCCTCCAAACAAGTGTCTGGCCGGCAGCGATGAGGACCACAAGGCAGATTCTAGACATATATGTGAATACTTAATAACCTTAAAAGCCTCATGCATGTCTCTCGAGAGGGTCCTCGATTGCTTTTCAGTAGTGGTGCAGAGACACAGACGTCCGCCGCCGCGGCGCCTTGTAACCCTCAGGTGGGACCCTCAAACTCAGGGGATTACCCCACCCAGCACCCCCGTATGCAAAGCCCGCAAAATGCACACGACCCTGCGGTCACAGGGGCGCGAAGTCCCTGCCCCCGACGCCGCGGCGCCACCCTCGCCCGGGGTCACCCGCGGCCCCACCGGCCCCTTTACCTGGAGGAGGAGGAGGAGGAGGAGGAGGCGGTGGACAGCGACAGGTGCGAAGCGGCCGGGGCGCTCCTGCAGCGCGAGCGCCGCCCGCGAAGGGCCCGCCCGACCTCTCCGCGCTCCCG
>NW_007232410.1:390648-435852 GCF_000164805.1 Carlito syrichta
GAGGGGAGGGGAGGGGGGAGGTGGAAGAGGCGCCTGACCCCCGGAGACCCGGCGGAGGGAGCAGCGGTTACCTGGCAACGGCGCGTCTGGGCTGTAGGCGCGGGTCCCCCGCCGCGGAGCGAGGCTTCCGGCGGAGAGTTTGCCGCCAGGCTGACCGCGGAGGAGGGCTGTGGGACCGCGGCGCTCCCACCACCTAGCGCGTTCCATAGCTAGTCGGCACTTTCTAGGAAAATGAGTCAGGTGCAATCGGTCCATCACGCTGTCTCCCGGTGGGGGCCTGGAGGAGGCACGTGAGCCTCCTCCAGGCTGGGTTGCACCAGCCTCAGCCCTCACCTGGGGTGTTAGGCAGGATGCTGCCTCTCCTGCTCCCGTGGATGTCTGATGGGGCACCGGGAGCGCTGGGGAGAGCCCTATGGATGAGATTATCTGGCCTCGTCAGTCCAGTTGTATGGGGTTACTTTCTCTGCCTTCACAGCGTGCAAAATTGACCTCTTTTCAGTGGAATCTAGTTGAAGGGAGATGGTTGGTGCCATTCCCACCAGAGTTTTCATATCTCTGAAATGCCTTCACTACCTGTAGCCTTTCTTTACCCGACACGCTAGAGAAAATAAGCTTCCATATGCCCTAAATACAGGGTATTTAATAACCTTTAATGAGCTTTCATTATATGCCACTCTGAGTAGTGAATATGGTAATGGCCTACCTCAGCCAGGGAAGATCCCTAGATATAATTCCTACCCTTCTATATGGTTGATTTTACTTCTCTTCCTTCCAAAGTATTCTCTGCAGAAACTATTACCTACCACACACTTAACGTCCCATTTTCCAAATTGAAATTTTCTTAAAGTCTGACTCCTCACATAGACAATAAACTTTTTGAAACCTAAGATAAGTTCTTACAACTCTGTGTCCTACAATCTAAATTGTTGATGGATGGATAAAGAAAAAGAATGGCACATAATCTACCAGTGAATGGATATGGGCAACTAAACATAATTCAGTGTGTTAAGTTCTAAAATAGGGATACATAAAAGTGCTAGGAAAGGATTTCAGATGAAGGAGAGAGGAATTTTTCTTCCAGGGTATTCAGGGATGCTTTCCTAAGATTGGTATTTCAATAGGGTCTTAATAAACAAATAGGATTTTACCTATAAGAAACGGGAAAGGAGATTTTATATTCATATATATATCAGCAGTAGCAGCATGGTCAAAAGCACAAAGTGGGGAAAATGCATGATCGATTTAACTTTGTTTTTACTGTTTTGTCTTCTCTGGATTTGGAGGGTGGTATCCAAAAAGATATGAAAGAAGATAGAAATGGGCAAAAACATCAACCTAGAAAAATAGGAAAACTAGATTGGGGAAGATGAAGACTCTATATAGAGATTAGACTCTAACCTCAAAACCAAGAGAAGGCATTCAAGTTTATAAAATCATGGCTTTTCCATGAAGAGGAACACCTTGGAAATGTTGGAGTTACATAAAGTGCAGAGGAATGAAAAGCATGATTCATTAGAAAATTCAACAGTTCACGAAAAAATATGCCTATGGTCTGAATTAAGGCAATTAAAATAAGAATAGTGAATAGGGAAGATCACAAGAAACATTTCTGTAAAAATAGACTATAATTTTTACTTTTGATTGTTTGCTAGGTACAATGCTGAATAGTCAACATATTTGTAGAGAAAAAGTTGTCAAAGATAAAATGCTTACTTTGACTCATCAACTGGATAGAAAAATCTTTAGTTCGCTCAGAATTGCTCCACCTCTCCAGTTAAGAAACAAAACTGAATGAGACATCCAAAATTGTCTAGTTGTGCATTCACAATTTAAAGAAGAAAGTGTTGGACTCTGGCTTCGCAGGACTATTGCAGCAGTCCCCAGAGTACCCTTCTGTGCACAATGGCAACTCTTAAGGAAAAACTCATTGCACCAGTTGCTGAAGAAGAGGTGACAGTCCCAAACAATAAGAAAGATCACTGGAGGGGGTGTTGGACAAGTTGGTATGGTGTGTGCAATCAGCATTCTGGGAAATTCTCTGGCTGATGAACTTGCTCTTGTGGATGTTTTGGAAGATAAGCTTAAAGGAGAAATGATGGCTCTGCAGCATGGGAGTTTATTTCCTCAGACACCTAAAATCGTGGCAGATAAAGATTACTCCGTGACCGCCAGTTCAAAGATTGTGGTGATAACTACAGGAGTGCGTCAGCAAGAAGGGGAGCATCATCTCAATCTGGTGCAGAGAAATGTTAATGTCTTCAAATTCACTATTCCTCAGATTGTCAAGTATAGTCCTGATTGCATCATAATTGTGGCCAACCCAGTGGCCTTTTATTCATTTACTACTTGGAAACTAAGTAGATTACCCAAGCATCGTGTGATTGGAAGTGGATGTAACCTGGGTTCTGCTAGATTTTATGGCTGAAAAACTTGGCATTCATCCCAGCAGCTGCCATGGATAGGTTTTGAGAGAACATGGCGACTCAAGTGTGGCTGTGCTGAGTGGAGTGAACATGGCAGGTATTTCTTTTCAGGCATCGAATCCAGAAATGGGAACTGACAATGACAGTGAAAATTGGAAGGAAGTGCATAAGATGGTGGGTGAAAGTGCCTATGAAGTCACCAAACTAAAGGGATATAGCAACTGGGCTATTGGATTAAGTGTAGCTGATCTTACTGAATCTATGTTGAAATATCTATCCAGGATTCATCCAGTCTCAACAATGTCATCGAAAATGAAGTCTTCCTGAGCCTTCCGTGTATCCTCCATGCTCAAGGATTAACCAGTGTTACTAACTAGAAGCTAAAGGACAGTGAAGTTGGTCAGCTCAAGAAAAGTGCAGATACACTGTGGGACATTCAGAAAGACCTAAAAGGCCTGTGACTATGTAGTTCCAAGCTGTAGAAATATAAAAATTACAATATGATTAACCCTGAATCTTCAACTTTCATCCAGGTACATGGATCTCATTTGCTTTTGCCTTCCTTAATATGTGAATCAAGGATCAAAGCTCATGCTTACAGAGTCAAAGCTAACGCTTGGTTTAATGCTTGCAACATGAGCCCTTGAACAAATAAAATTAACTTTAGTAGTGTGCTTCTAAAAAATAAAAATAAAAATAAAAAAAAATGAAGGTGTTGGGGCCTGGAAAATTATAGAATTCATCCAAGCTACAGGCATATTTATACATACATATATGCATATATATAGATTTATATAGCCATGTTAGCAGCAGAATTGATATCATGATCCCAGTGTCCTAGTTGAGTATTCTTACGCCTTTATTATTATTTGGTTCATTAATTTTGAAGAGGAGATTTAAGCAATCACAATTATAATTAGATCTAGAGAAACAATATAACCTAATTTTGAAAGAAAATCTCACTTAACTCTGATTTTCCTTCTTTTATTCAACAAGCAATGTGATGCCCTCATCTCACAAGAAGAAAAATTGTCAGTCACGGAGGCTGACAGTTTCAGGGCAATCATTAGTTCTTAGCACTCTTGAGTACATGGAGTTCTTCATGATTAAATTTAAAAGCAGAATGATTAGGGAAGCCAATTCAGTCTAGGCAATTCATCTTCAAGGTTAGGCATGCTCTGTGAGAGCCGTGGCTTTGAAAAGGGTGCTAAATGCAATTTAATTGTAAAATGTCTTTTTAGTGAATATTCTGAATAAAAAGGCAACCAAAAAATCTTCTTACACTTAAATTTAAGAAAATTTAGGCGGTTTCTCTCACCCATGCCATGTCTTTGTTTCTTTCCTCTTTTCTTTCTGTAATAAACTTTGTTTTAAAACTTAAAAGAAAATTTACCCCCAAAGGACTTTAGATTCACATAACTGAAAATCCTTCTCACACTATTTTTAATGTAAAAATGATAAGATAACAGAAACAAGTGTGACAAAAAATTTTTTAAGCTAATGTGCAGTAAATGCATAGAAAAAGAAATACTTAGAAGTTTACTGTATGTAAAAACAGTTAAAAATGGAAATTGTCCTTAGTAGTTATATAATCTACTGTGACAATATTGACAATTAAGGTAAATATAGTAAATAAATTGAAAAATTAACATTCTGTTATATGAAATATATTCAACCTTATTATTCTTTGGTATTCCTGAGCCAGCAAAATGGCATAAGCTAACCAATAATTACAGAAAATTTGAGATATTTATCTCCAGAACAAAATTGATTGAATTCTTAAGATCGTTTTTAAATTGTAAAATATTTAAACAGAAATGTACATCGTATGCAATAAATACCTATATTTAATAAATTTTGTTTGTGTTATATTTGTGTCAAGTTTAAAAAAACACACATTATACATAGAGTAGAATTGTCCATTTGTCCTCTTGTTATTGGATTGCTCTCTCATTTTACCCAGATGTAACTAATCTAACAAATAAATATATAGTCTAAATTTGCTTTGTTTCCTGTCATTATTTTAAAATTTTGATGTATGTTGGTATGTGTAGGTATAGTTTATTTTTTTGATGGATATGTATATCTCATATTAGGAATATAAAATATATAACCATAATTATTTATTTTCCTGTGTAAGTGTGTGAACTTTTCCCTGTTACGATGTGCAGAGAACTTCCTTGTATATACTCTTGTCTATGTGTTTCTCAGGCTGCAGGTGGAATTGCTGGGTCATGATATGTGTGCATCTTCAAGTATAAGATATTACTGAATTGCTCTTCACTTATTTTGCAATTGGCAGTGTGAATGTTTTTCCTGCCTCATATCCTGACCAACATGATGTTTCTTCCAATCCTATGAATATAAAATGACATCACATGATTTAGATTGGCGTTTCCTAAAGTTGCTGAAATGAAACATCTTTTTGTGTTTATAAATGGTTAATTTCCTTTAATTATTTGTTTATATTTGTTTAACTTCTCCCAATTATTGATTTGTTGTTCTTTAAATATTTAGGGCATTTATCCTTCTTAGGTATACCCATTGCAATTAGCTCTTTTAAAAAATCCTTAATTTTCATTCTTTTGAATTTTTATTCTATTTTCTGTTTCTAAAATTTTAAACGGAACTATGAGTTGTTAATTCTATCTGTTATATCTTTGTCATTTTCCTTTTCATACTTTTAATCTCTGTGTCCCTTTGTGTTGAAGTCTTTATGATTCTTTCAGTACTATGAATTTTTTGCTTTTCAAATAGTTTCAAGGTTATGATACTGGCTTCTGCCCATCCTCAGATGGGACTCTTAAATTAATTCTATTTTTTGGCAGGCTGATTCTTATCTGCTTTTATCTATGTCAGACTTGGTATCCAACAGATTTATGCTTTTAGTCCCAACTCATATTCAATCCACAAATGTTCTATTTAATTTTCGAGGGAGACTAACAGCTTTAATATTCAGTTTCTGAAAAGCATGATTTCCCAACCCTCCTGAAATGTTGTCGACATATTCCTGGGAAAATGATTTTATATATTCACAGAAAATTTGCATATTAATTGAGAGCATTCTCCTTCTGAAATCCCTTCAAAGATCCACTGACCTTTCCCGCACCTTTGGGAGGCTGAGGTGAGTGGATTGCCTGAGCCCACGGGTTCGAGACCCGCCTGGGCAGGCGAGTCCTCATCTCTACAATAAATCGAAAAATCAGCAGGGCGTTGTAGCGTATGCCTGTAATTCTGGCTACTTGGAAGGCTGAGGCAGAAGGATGGCCAGAACCCAGCAGGTCGAGGCTGCGGTGGCCGGGAGCGGCCACTGCACTCCAGTCTGGGTGACAGAGTGAGACTCCAACTCAAATAAATAAATAAATAAATAGATAAATAAATAAATCCCTACTATGTAAGCGCCATGCTTCTGTGATACTTTTCTCTTTGCGCAACTAGAAATGCTGTGCCTTTGACATAAATCCATTTCTATCACAAACCAAGTTTCAGACTAATGTTCGCTTTTGATTTTATCTTTCCCTTACTTTGATTCCTTAATACTTTTTTAAAAAATTCCATTTGTTATATGTATGTATAGTAAGAAAGAGCATGATGTGTTCACTTAACCACTCAGTAAACTATTGAAGCCACATTTACTGGCTTGAGAAAGACAACTGTTATATTTTTCAGATTTAGGCAATTCACTGTGAAATTCAATTATATAAACTTATAATCAAACAAATTAAATAAAAACAAAGTAATAGATATTCAATATTTATCATTTCTTAATTATGTATTAATATTTTTCTATTATCTATGCTCTTGAGTTTAATGCATGTCGTAACTGTGTGATAAAAATATTATATAGTAATGTACATTTCTTCCCAACTTGTTCAGTGATGCCACATTGTTAACTTGAACTTGGTCACAGTCAGTGTATTTATACCTTGGAATTTAGCAAATGCTATAAATCAGGGAATAATTCATGGTTTTGTTGACGATCTAGGCCTACGATGTTTAATAACACAGCTACTAGCAAAATATGACTATGTAAATTTAGATTAATTAAAATTAAATAGCATTGAAATTAGCTCCTCAATGATAGTAGTCTTGTTTCAAGTACTCAAGTAACACATGTAGCTAAATTGCTCCTGTATCAAACAGAGCTGATAAAGAATATTTTCATTGCCACAGAGAGTTTTATTGGTAAGTGCTAATTTACTTCAAGAGTCATAAAACTTTTTCTCTATGGAGGTAGACAGTAAATATTTTGGACTTTACAAGCCACATAATCTCTGTCACAACTGCTCAACTCTATTATAGAAGAGACTTTATGTAGTGAAAAAGCAGCTGTAGACAATACATAAATGAATGAGTGTAGCTGTGCCCCCAAATCTTTATTTACAAAAAAACAAGAGGCAATGAATGCCCCATTTAAAAGACTTACAGTGACAAATTGGATTTTAAAAATACTCATCCTTCTGCCATCTTCAAGAGACCCATCTCAAATGGGATGACACCCATAGGTTTAAGGTAAAGGTATAGAGAATGATGTCATGCAAATGGAAAACAAGAAAGGTCAGGGATCACTATTCTTCTATCAGATAAACAGACTTTAAACCAATACAGTAAAAAAAAAAAAAAAAGACCAAAAAGGGCATTACATGTTGATAAATGGTTCAAATCAACAAGAAATTTCAGCTATCCTAGTCCAATTATCTCTCTTCTCAGATGACATGATTCTATTCATAGAAACATTTGAAAGATACCCCCAAATGACTACTAGACCTGATAATTTCAATAAAGTTCAGAAACATAAAATCAACATAAAAAATTAGTTGCGTTTCTACACACCAGTAATGTTCAAGCTGAGAACTAAATCCAGAATGTGATCCCAGCTATAATAGCTGCACACAAAATAATACTCCTAGGAATACAACTAGCCAAGGAGGTGAAAGATATCTACAATGAGAACTATAAAACACTGCTGAACGAAAGCACAGATGTGCAAACAAATGGAAAAATCTTTCATGATCATGAATTGGAAGAATTAATGTTGTTAACATGACTATGCTGCCCAAAGTAATCCACAGATTCAACACAATCCTTATTAAATTACCAGTGTCATTTTTCACAGAGTTAGAAAAACCATTTTAAAATTCATATGAAACCAAAAAAGAGCCCAAATAGCCAAAGCAATCCTAAGCCCCCCCAAAAAGGCTGGTGGCATCACATTACCCTACTTCCAACTTCTACCTTTACTACAAGGGTGTCTAATCCAAACAGCATGGTACTGGCATAAAAATAGGCACATAGACCAATAAGTCAGAATAGAGAGTTGGTGTACTCACCTACAGCCAACTGATCTTTGACAAAGTCAACACAAATAAACATTGGGGAAGGATACCCTAGTCATAAATTGTCCAGGGAAAAAAAGGCTAACCATATGCAGAAGAATGAAACTGGACCCCTATCTCTCAACATATATAAAAATTAACTCAAGATGGATGAAAGGCTTAAATGTAAGACCTCAAACTATAAAAATCCTAGAAGAAAACCTAGGAAATAGTCTTCTGGACATTGGCCTAGGCAAATAATTTATGATTAAGACCTCAATAGCAAATGCATCAAAACCCAGGATTGATAATCGGGACCTAAATGAGCTAAAGAGCTTCTGCACAGCAAGATAAACTGTCAATAGAATTAACAGAAAACCTACAGAACAGAGAAAACATTTTCAAACTATGCATCTAACAAAGTCTTGATATCCAGAATCACTTAAGGCATTTAAACTAATTGACAAGGAAAAAACAAATAACCCTATTTAAAAGTGGGCAAAGGACATAAACAGATATTTTTCGAAGGAAGACATGCAAGTAGCCAACAAACATGAAAAAATGCTTAACATAAATAATCGTATGAGAAATGCAAATCAAAACCACAATGAGATGCCATCTCACACCAATCAGAATGGCTACTATTAAAAAATAAAAAAATAAAAAAAACAGAGAAAAGGGAATGTCTACATCCACTTGGAGGGAATGTAAACTAGTTCATCCCCTGTCGAAAGCAGTCTGGAGATTTCTCAAAGAACAAAAAGAGAATTACCATTTGACCCAGCAACCCTACTACTGGGTATATACCCAAAGGACCATAAGTCATTCTACCAAAAAGATACCTGCACTCATATGCTTATTGCAGCATTATTCAAAATAGCAAAGACATGGAGTCAACTTAAGTGCCCATCACAAGAGGATTGGGTAAAGAAAATGTGGTATATATACAAAATGAAACACTACACAGTCATAAAAAAAAAATAAGTCCTTTGCGGCAACGCAGATATAGCTGAAGACCATTATCCTAATTGAATTAATGCAGAAATAGAAAATCTAGTACTGCATGTTTTCAGATTTAAGTAGGAGCTAACACTGAGCACACATGGACATAAAAGAGAGAGGAGGCCAAGGACTAAAAAACTACTTTTTGGGTACCATGTTCCCTATGTAGATGATGGGTTCAGTAGAACCACAAACCTCACCATCATGCATTATACTCATGTAACAAAACTATATATATACCCCTTAATCCAAAATAAAATAAAATTTTAAATTAAAAAAAGGCTGTGTAGTACTCCATCATGCAATGAAGAAAAATGAAATAAAAATAAGAGACAAATTGGATTTGACCTACCAGCTATAGTTTGCCAACCTCTGGTATAAACGTAAGAAAATGATGGAGAGAATATTAATAATGCAATTCAGCTTAAAATATGTTTTGTCTTTAACTGTTACACTATAAGTAGCACAAAAAATTAAGAGTCTATTATAAAATTCAAAAACTGTCATCCGATTCTACAAAGAAGTTTCTCAGGTCAGTAACAAGCAAGAGAAGTTTCCAGGTATGCCTTCTTTTTTTCATTTTTGTTTTACTGATTGACGTAAGCAAAAATATCAGTCAACATTAGTGTAAGCAATACACTCACTTGCCAATTGCAACCATAAGTCAGCTACAAATACAAGAGTTTGGCAAAATTAACAAAAACATTCTGTTGAAATCAATTAGCTCTATGGAATATAAAATAAAAATATTGCATATATTTTCATGTATAAATTTTGTACAACATCCTTTATATCAACAAAATGTGTAGTAAACTTGTCTATAAATAAGTACACAATATGTGTTTATTTTTTCAGAGAGCTAGTTACTAAACATTTACCACCAATCACTAGATAGTATTTAAATTTGTCTAAAAATGTGACACAAGAATGCATTATGATTCTTGGTGTTTCAAAGCCACTTGTCTGTGTATCCAACTACTCTCTCCCCTCTCTGTCTCTATCTGTAATGGCCTTGAAAATGTACTACTCATCTCCAGCTATGGGCAGTATAAAGTAAAAAATGGCCTCAGTCACATGCTCTGTATTCACCATCATGATATTTGTGCCAAAGCCGCACTTCACTGTATGTAAATTTTATCTCCATAATTACTATCTGATCTTGGCAAATAACTAATTTTCCCCAGTTAATATTCAAATATCTCAATAGTATACATCAAGATTGAAGGAAAATTATGTGAATATATTTCTTTAAAAAGCATGGAAAATGCAATTTGAAAATATATTTGCATTGAATATTGGAAGTTAATGGTAACAATGGAAAAATTAATTATCCTTTGACAGTCGCCTGAACGTATAACCTCAATTTTAACAGATTCATCTTAAACAATAATATATTTTCAGTTTATTATATCCCAAATATAATTTTTTAGGTATAAGGCAAAGGCAATTTTTATCTGAGATAGTCGCTATTGACTCCGTAAATCTAAAGCTCTCCAGTATGGGCATTCAATTTGTGTGTGTGTGTGTGTGTGTGTGTGTGTGTGTTACTGTCTATGCATTCAAAACCTTATAAATAAAATTGAGGAAATACATGCAATAGACTAAAACAGTGTGACAGACTATGCCAAGCGGAAAGAAAGCAAAGTTCAATTTCCTGGTTCTAGAAAATCTGTTTCAGGTCATTTTGCTACGAAAACAAGGCAAGATGTTGCTATGAATGGGAGTCCCACATGAAGCAATTGGATGAAAATATTTCAGAAGACCTTGGGCCTCTAAGACCATTTGTTTTGTTTTGTTTTGTTGTAAGGATGACTGCCAGCACTTCTTTTTAATCCAAACTTTTAACCTTTTAGTGACATCAGGTTGAAGAGTGGTTCATTTTTTTCACCTGTTTTAAAGAGCTTAAGATCATAAACAGTAGTAAGTAAAAACCCAGCCTTCATAATGTCTTCTTCAGAGCGTGGCTAAATTTCCTCCAGCTACGCTTTTTGAAAGGGGATATAAAATTAAACCTCGGAGGATTTCCTCTGTGTTCCTCTTTTCGCAGATCCTAGCCAGCTTTCCAGAAGAGGGAAAAAAAAATCTCTAAATATATATTTTATGAAATATGAAAGCAATATATGTTATACTGTGTTTTTCTGGGTGGCAGAATGATAAATGGATGAATTTTACATCCTAGAAATTTTCTTCAAGGAGCACAACAGGTTAAATTAATTTAAAAAGCCATATTTTTTTCTGTGTATTGTCTTTCCACACTACCTTGCTCTCATGCCACCCTGACCTCACCACAATATTTTAGCTTATTTTTTAGGGATGAAAGATAAATCAAGCCTTATTACCCTCCACTACCTTGGGAAGGTGCATCTTCTCTCTCTCTCTCTCTCTCTCTCTCTCACTGTCTCTCTCTAATTTACTTTCTAAATAAACTTTGCTTGACAACTTTTAAAAAAAGAAAGATAAATCAGAAAGCAACATTCAGATGATCTTTTTTGAGAAATTAATATGTAATTTTTTTCTCAAATTGGGAGTGTGCGCTATGTAAATAAGTAAATAAATAAGTCATTCATTAAATGTCTAATATGGCCACTTCATAAATTGAGTGGTTAAACTAATGTTAAATATTTAACCCTACATTGGATAAAGGAAATTTAAGAAGTTGGTTATATTTGGCTTTTCAAACCTTTAATGGTTTAAGTTGAAATTTAGAGGGTGATTGTGAGACAAGTTTCTCTAACCCTCTAACTCCTAGAACATTTTAGCATAGTTGTTTTTTGTTATACAAAGAGACTTTTCCCTTGCGTTCAAGAATACATGGCTACATTTTGAGAGATTTATTGTTCAATCAATGTGCCATTTTCCTAGTTATATGCAGTTTATACATATAAATGAGGGAATCAAGCCGATGGTATAAGCAGTTCAAATGAAACTTCAAAACCTCACTGATCTATATGTGGCATGTAAAGGAATATTTAAATTCATTTCAAATGAAGGCATAACTGTTTTAAGGGTGAAGGGACAAGTCAATTAAATCTTTACGAAATAGGAAAGAATTTATATATCTATCAGCTACCTAAAATTTGAAGAGTGTAGCCGGGCTCGGTGGCTCAACCTGTAATCCCGCGCCTTTGGGAGGCTGAGGTGAGTGGAATGACTGAGCCCGGGTTCAAGACCCGCCTGGGCAGCGAGACCTCAACTCTACAATAAATCAAAAAATCAGCCGGGCGTGGTAGCGCATGCCTGTAATTCTGGCTACTTGGAAGGCTGAGGCGGAAGGATCGCCGGAGCCCAGCAGGTCAAGGCTGCGGTGGCCGGGAGTGACCACTGCACTCCAGTCTGGGCGACAGAGTGAGACTCCAACTCAAAAAAAAAAAAAAAAATTTGAAGAGTGCAAAATAACTTAAAGACATTGTATGGGGGGACCCCCCCAAAACCCCCAGAATTATCTTTTGGAGGTTGGACCCCTTTCATTGCAAGCTTCCTCCTCTAGATAGGTGTTTTAGGAATTCATCAGCAACAGCATACCAGCTAGTGTTGTTTTGAGAGGCTGCATTGTGGAGGGACCTTCCCAAGTTGTGGCGAACAGGTGCCTGGTTCTTCCACCCTGACAATGTACCTGCCCAAACAGTGCTGGGAGTTCAGCAGTATTTGACCAAGAACAGCACAATTCCTGTGCCTCGCCCTCCCTATTCACCTGATCTCACCCTGAGGGACTGTAATGTTTGTTGGTTTCCCCAGATGAAAAAAAGTCCTCAAAGGGAAACATTTTGCTGATGTGGAAGAGGTAAAACAAAAAACGGCAGAAGCACTAATAACCATCAACATCGATGAGTCCAAAATTGTTTCGAGGAGTAGAAATGGTGTCTCTATAAGTGTATTGCATCAAACAGATAGTACTTTTAAGGTGACTGAAGTTTAAACTTGTAAGAATAAATATGCAGTTTTTAATAAATTTTAGGATTTTGGGGGTCCCCCCTTACACAGGGCTAGAATCAGCCCGCCAGAACGTGTGCTACAGTCAATGCACAGGGTTCCATTGTCCTTTCAGCAGGCTGTGTTGGTGGTATTTGGGGAGCTGACTCTGAGAACATAGTTGAAGTGACAAATATTTAGACTTCAAATTTAATTGACTTGGTTGGTTGCTAAAAGGCATCACATGTAGGTTTACTGAGGGGAAAAAAAGATAATCTCGGTGTATAAGAAGAGTGAAATATCATTTGAGGCTCAGCTTAAAATAGTATATTGGCATGGTTGTAAACTAGAATCATCTAATAGCTACCGAAGCATTAAAAAGAGGATTTGGGTCTATTTATTTGACACTGCTGTTCCAAATTATTTATTGTCAAATTAGTAGTAATTCCAAGCTAATATATTTTTGTGTAAAGGTGGAGAGTCAGGGAGCAGAGAGGATTGTATTATGATTACTCTCTATATAGTGGGGAAAATATTAAATTCTCAATAATAAAATATTGTGGTGATTCTTTGCTTGGTTAAGGTATGGAGTTTAAAAATAAAGTTTCTGCTATTATCTGAAACAGTGTATAGAATTTCTTAGCAAGATAATCCTAGCTTTCCTAATAATTTTTAAGTGTCAATTTTCAGTTGCCACTAGATGACACTATTGCATCCTTAGTAAACGTAGAAGTTGATTTCTCTTCTACAGGTGGACATGAAGGGCATGCAAATTTTATCAGGTCAGCCTTGAATTCTAGCCTCTTCATTTGTTATTTTATTTTTTTATTTCAATAGCCTCAGTGGTACAAGTGATTTTTGGTTACATGGATGAATTGTGCAGTGGTAAAGTTTGAGCTGTTAGTGCACCCATCACTCAAGTGCACATTATACCAAATAGGCATTTTCCTTCCTCACCCTTCTCCTACACTTCTCCCTTCTGAGTCCCCCGTGTTCATTACTCTATCACATATGCCTTTTCAGACCTATAATTTAGATTCTACTTATAAGTGAGCACATGCGGTATTTGGTTTTCTACTCCTACATTACTTCATTTAGGATAATGGCCTCCAATTCCATCCAAGCTGCTGCAAAATATATTATTTCATTATTTTTTATGGTACTATGAAATAGTATTCCATGGTGTGTGTACCACATTTTCTTTATCCACTGATTGGCTGATGGACACTTAGGTTGATTCCATGTCTTTACAATTGCGAATTCTGCTGCAGTAAACATAGGAGTGCAGGTGGCTTCTTTGTTTAACGATTTCTTTCCTTTGGGTAGATACCCAGTAATGGAATTACTGGATTGATGATAAATGATAGATCTACTTTTAGTTCTTTGAGAAATCTCCATACTGTTTTTCACAGAGGTTGTACTAGTTTACATTTTCACCAACAATGTATATGCATTCCCCTTTTTACCACAGCTCTTGTTTTCTGACTCTTGAATAATACTAGCCCTTCCTTTGATCCTGTTTTCTCTATCAGACCAACAATCAGTGACACCCTGTTGCTTGTCCAACCCTGAAATGATAACAGCTTCTACAACAGCTTTGCTATGCTGTGATTCCACCTCGCTACTTGGAGCCAAATCCATGAAAAGCAAGCGTGTTTTCCTATCTTCCGGAGGCCATCTTGCTAGGTGCTGTGGTGAGTCTGTAAATCTGTGGATTGTGCTCACATCTCTGCTGAGCTGCCTACTGGGCAGTTCTCCTACCTTGGCTGCCACTCGACAGTGGCCACTGCCTGAAACGCGTGGATGTGGTTCCCCTTGTGGAATGTTGCTCCTTCTCTGCTCTTTCTCTGAAAGCAGCAGGAGTGAATATGGGGTAGCCACAGTGCCTCTGACCTTTCTATCCCTTAAGACTCCACATCAGTGCCACTCAGTTCTGAAGGGAATGTCACACTTTCTGAAGGACTGGAGAGACAGAGCAACTATAATGTGGGAGAGAAGCAACCTAACCCTTCTTGCTAAATAGGCCTTTTGTTTCTATCCCAAGACAAATCACTCACAGACTTAAAAGCTTTACAGAGTCAGAGTTTTGCTTGATGAGTACACCAAAGTGCCTAACGTTGGCACTCTTTCCGCGATAATGGCTACTTCATAAAATAACCTTCTTCTTGCAAAGTCTGCTGTTAGACTCTCCACACGCTCTCCAGGGAGTCCACTCCTTGCTCACAAATATTATGTTCATCCCAGGATCTATCCTCCTCTTATTAGCAGAATATTGGCCTAAGACGGAAATCACATTCTAAAATAACACCTCAGGGGAGTGCAGTGACTCCCACCTGTAATCATAATCCCAGCACTTTAGGAGGCCAAGGCAGGAGAATCACTTGAGCCTAGGCATTCAAGATCAGCCTGGGCAACATAGCGAGACCTCATCTCTACAAAAGTAAAAAAAAAATTAGCCAGGCATGGTGGCATGTGTCTGCAGTCCCAGCTACTTGAGAGGCTGAGGCAGAAGGATGCCTGAGCCTGGAAGCAGAGGCTGCAGTGAGCCATGATCATGCCAGTGCACTCTAGTCTGGGTACCAGTATGAGACCCTGCCTCAAAATAAACACACAAATATGTAAATAAATAAATAACACTACCTCTTTGAGGTGCAAGAGTAGAAGGGAGGAACACAGGGGCCTGGGAGGGCCTGCAATGGCAGAGTCAGATGTTAGTGTGGACTCTGGCTTTCCAAGTCCACCATGAAGATGCCAGCAGAAAGAATCAATCCAGGTCTGCTTTCTCCACGGTCTTCCAGGACTGTCTTTTGAAGACACACTCCTTTCTTCGACTTGTCAAATGGGTAACTGAGAAGTTAAACACAGACACACAACGCAGTGCATACTGGGGAGGTACACACATAACCTCTTCAGACAAGTGGTAATTAGTAGTCAGCAGAGGGTACATAGAGGTTGCAACCTGGTCAGACTATTTCTGGCCAAAACTTGTGTTGTATATGACTTAAAGGCTTACACAGTTTAAAATAAATGAGCCTACATTTTAAAAATCAGGATATGTCACTGTAAAACTTCATTAGTCCAGCTTTTCTATACAAATCAGAAGCACTGAAAATATGGGATCTTACCCCCATAACAGAAACCAGCTGGGGCTGAGTGAGTCATCAGTCCTCTAGATGAGGCAGTCACTGGTCTCCTCATTTTGCATGCCAGTACCTTGTAATCCATTTATAATCGTTGCTTGGCAACTGTAGGTATGTAGGTTTGCAAACTCTGGTCTAAACTGTTAAAGAGAAGAAAAGAACACTTTTTCCAAATTGCAAGTCCTCTCCTATCATGGTCCCGATAGTTAGTCCTTAGAGTTGTATATTTTGCAAAGCACTCTTGACTCTTCTCTTTTATCCCTGTCTCCTACCCCTCTAATTCCTAAAAATGGCATCTCTGTTTCAGTTTTCATGTGATGCTTTGGCAAAATGAGTTGGTGCCTTAGCATTGTTGCCATGTAAAATATTCCAGTCGTTGTCAAGAGTGACCATCTCCTTATGTCACTGGCTTTGAACATCTTTTTCCTCCCACTTGTCACATGACTATTACCAGGGTCTCTTTGCAGTAAAACAAAACTATGAGCCTACTTTTCAGCACTTCTGATGTCTTTCAGAATGTCCTTCTCTTAGCTACATGAACATCCTGTGAACATTGGAGCAGAAGTGTAAGAGGGATGTTTTTGTGTCCTTGGATAAGTTAACCAACCTATTTAATGATCGCTCTTCTCATCTACAAAGTAGTATATATTACGGCTTACTTATCCTTGTATTCAGGAATAAATACACTTTTAAAAAACAGGCCTACTGCATGAAGGACTTCTGGAGAAACATTTTGAGGAAGGAAAGTTTAAGCCTACAGCCTTGGCTTAATAGTAATGTTCTTTGTCAATAAGAAGGAATGACTGCAATTATGAGATTTTAATTTGAATGTTTGGTGCACTCATAGAAGGAGAATTCAAGGAAGAGAGAGAAAAACAAGTAAAACTGAAAATAGGACTACTTAATATCCCTGTAAGAATTGTGGGCCCTGACTGCTTTTCAACCCATTTACCATGTAGGGTAAAGCAACTTCCTCGTTTCAAAAGAGTACAGAATGCAGTCATCATTTTGACTTGATGACCATGAGTATGTGTATGCAGTGTTCTCTGTTTGGTTAGAATGCCGTCCTATAGCCTTTGTAATTTTAGGACTCTTTCCTTTTTTGCAACATTAAGACAGATGTACCTTTGCCTTTATGGGGTATTAGAGATGACAGAGCGTGTCAATGCATCGGTGGTATCAGTTCAGGATCATTGCTTTTGCACAAAGAGGCAGATTAATCTCAGACTTGCATTGGCATGATGTGGCTCCGGTCTTAGGTGCTATTCAGTAATCTATCTTACTGTAACATTGCTGCTAGTTTCAGGAACAAATCACCAAAAGGACCGAAGCCAAGTGATAAAGAAAGAAAAACAGTTAAAACCATGTGCCAGCTGAGAAGACCATATTCAGTAGTTCCAACAAGACTATGAAAAACCACAAAGTAGGCCTGTGCTATCTTGGAATCTCAGAAAAGTCATTTCTCCATGCCAAGTGTTCAGAGTTGTAGGCAAGCTGTATTGAGTGCCAGGATATTGTTAGGTAGAAATAATAAAACAAAAGATTAAGAATTTACTCTTCTTCTTACCTGATGTCCTTACCAACAACTTGATGGTCATGAGGATGTATATGCAGTGTTCTTTGTTTGGTTAGAATACCATCCCAGAGTCTTTGTAATTTTAGGATTCTTTCTTTTTTTTGCAACATTAAGACAGATGTACCTTTGCCTTTGTGGGGTATTGGAGATGACAACGACTTTCCATTCGGTCTTATCTCCCATTTGGAAGAACAAAAGATTGATAAGATTGCTTTGGAGTCATGAAATTTAGAATGAATAGCAGCATTTGAAACTTGTTGCTTTTGGCGGGGAGGGGGAGGGGAGGGTGGTTTAAGTCAAAGAATATCGGAAGGATATGCAACAGAAACTTCTCTTTGTTGACTGGCAAAGTAAGGGCACAATCAGGAGAATGTTATGTCCAGTGCTTTCAGAAGGGGCTAGTAGAAAATGTTTCACTTTTCTGTGATGTGCTTTGACATGCTTGGCAAATGGATTAGCATTGTTGCCATACAAAAATTCTATCCATTGTCAGGAGTGACCATTCCTTCGGGTACCCGCTATCTTTTTGTATTCAACCAAATTAAATAAGATACATGAACTCCTTATGATGATTGTTCCAAAAACAATCTCAGGGAACTGGTGTAGGGATACGTCTATATTTTCCCAGAAATAATTGATAACAAATTTTAAAGTAAAAGAGTTGCAGCAGGGCTCGGTGGCTCAGCCTGTAATCCCGCGCCTTTGGGAGGCTGAGGTGAGTGGATTGTCTGAGCCCGCGGGTTCGAGACCCGCCTGGGCAGCGAGACCTCATCTCTACAATAAATGAAAAAATCAACTGGGCTTGGTAGCGCATGCCTGTAATTCCGGCTACTCGGAAGGCTGAGGCGGAAGGATTGCCGGAGCCCAGCAGGTGAGGTGCACCGCTCCCGGCCACCACACTCCAGTTTGGGCGATATAGTGAGACTCCAACTCAAAAAAAAAAAAAAAAGAGTTGCAAGACTAGGCTTTGTAAAATTATATAATCATGATGAAAAATGTAGTGGAAAAAATTAGAGTAACCTTTTGATTACTTTGAAGATATCAAGCAAAATGTATTGTTTCAAATCCATGCTGATTTCATACTGACATAGTCACTCATTCATTCTTTATTTAACAAACTTTGTTTGACTAGAGACTCTGTGATTTAGGCCTATGCTTGGCTCTGGGATAATAAACTCAGAAAGACTAATTTTCTGAGTTTAAGAATGTCACAGCCTAATGGAAACACTGAAAAACAACTCTAATCCAACAAAATAGGTGTTGTAATAGAATCAGTGTGTAGAGTTTCAGAAATGAAGGGAGATTTGAGAGTTAGAGGTATCTTTATAAAGAAAAGGCTACTTGGGCTGTAGTTGGAAAAATTATTAGAAATTTGCCAAACAGACAAGGTTAAAAGATTATTTCAGATCCAGGTAATAACGTGTTAGAATTATGACAGTGCCAGCACATGATATTGTCAAAAGCCATGAGAGTTATAGGGAGATCATCCTGTTGTTTACTTTTTTAAGCCAGTATCTACATTTTCAATAAATAGTCATACAGAAGTCTCCATTCATTGAATGCATAATTTAATGACTTCTTTTTTTATTATTTATTATTTTTAATTGATTAATTAATTTATTATAAAGATGTGGGGTACAATTCAATTCTTCAACCAACTCATCTTCGACAAAGCCTCCACCACCTACCAAAGGGGAGAGGAGAACCTATTCAGTAAATGGTGCTGGGAAAACTGGCTGAACACATGCAGAAGATTCAAACAGGACCCCTACCTATCACCATACACAAAAATTAACTCTAAATGGATCAAATACCTAAACGTAAAACCTCAAATTGTAAGAACCTTAGAAAATGCAGGAAACACTCTTATGGAAGTTGGAACTGGCAACCGATTCCTGACCAAAGCCCAGAGTGCCCAGGTCATAAGAGATAAGATAGACAAATGGGACCTTATTAAACTGACAAGCTTCTGCAAAGTCAAAGAAACCATCAAGAGAGCAGGGAGACAGCCCACAGAATGGGAAAAAATATTTGCCAACTGTGTATCTGACAAAGGCCTAACATCTAGGATCTACAAGGAACTCAAATGTGAGAAAGGAAAAAACCAAACAGCCTCTTTAAAAAGTGGGCCAAAGACATGAATAGACACTTCTCAAAAGAAGATGTGGGGGCGGCCAACAGATACATGAAAAAGTGCTCAGCCTCACTCATCATTAGGGAAATGCAAATCAAAACCACATTGAGATACCACCTAACCCCTGTAAGAATGACCATCATTAATAAAACACACAATTTAAAGGCTTCTAAATGATTACTTCAAGTCCAATTATTTCTCTGTAGTTCTGTTTAAAAAATGCAAATAGCTATCTTTGTATCACCCATTTTGGTTTTCTTTTCTGTTAATAAATGAAATTAAAACTTATGTCTTTTTGCATCCTTGTAAAAATTTCTTTTCTGTATATGTCTATGTGCGAAAACTCTTTAATGCAACAACTTTTTGATGGCATCCAAGTGGTTTAAAATAGGTAAATCAACTTTGAAACCACCTTGAGTGGTCTCAGACTTTGCTAATAAGAGTTCCTTCTTTCCTGATCACAGTGATTGATATAAGCAGGGTGAGAGGATCCAGAAAAGTCTTGAGGTGAATATCTAGAAGCTCCCAGAGAGAAACTTTCTTTTGGTAAGGTTGCTAAATTAAGAGACATTAAGGTTGAGGAGAAATCATCTAGTCTTACACAAAAGGAAAACTGAGTCACTCCATGAAGAATGAAAACAAGATTAATCTAGAACCAAGAAACCCAGAGTGTAATGATATTATCTAAGCTCCTGGACCATCATGCACCTAAAGCTGGACCCATTTACAGACCTTCAACCCTATAAGCCAACAAATTACTTTTTTGTTTAAGCTAGTATAATCAGATTTATGTAATTACCAATTAAAGAAATACCAAGATACATGCTAAATCTTTCTTTTCAATTTATGTCAAAAACTTATTTTACAGGAGCACTTTTTTTTCTTTTCTTTTTTAATTTTAGATTCGGGGGTACACATGAGTATTCATTACACGAACATATTGCGGACTGGTGGGGATTGGGTCTTAAGAGGCCCATTTTCCAGATAGTGAACATTGTGCTTTGTAGGTAGTTTGTGACTCCTAAACCTCCTCCGTTGGTGTCCCTAGTGTCTATTATTTCCATCTTTGTGACCATTTAGCTCCTCATACGAGTGAGAACATGTGGTGTTTGGCTTTACGTTTCTGAGTCAAGTTCACTGAGGATAATGATCTTCAGCTCCATCCATGTTGCTGCAAAGGACCCAATTTCATTCTTTTTTTTATAGCTGTGTAGTATTCCATGGTGTATATGTACAACACTTTCATTATCCATTGATGGGCAGAATACCAACAGAATAGAGAATCTAGAAATAAATCCAAATGCCTACAACCAACTTATTTTTGGCAAAGCAGACAAAAACATACACTGGGGAAATGACACTCTATTCAACAAGTGGTGTTGGGAAAATTGGAGAACTTCATGCAAAAAAAAATGAAACTTGATTCCTATCTCTCCCCAGATACAAAATCAGCTCAAGATAGATTGAAAACTTGATGTCAGATCTGAAGCCATAAAAATGATTGATGGGCACTTATGTTGATTCCACATCGTTGCGACTGTGAATTGTGCTGCAATGAACATACATTTGCAGATCTCTTTTTTATACAATGACTTCTGTTCCTTAGGTAGCTACCTAGTAGTGGGATTGGTGGATCAAACGGTAGTTCTACTTTTCGTTCTTTGAATAATATCCATATCACTTTCCCTAGAAGTTGTGCTAATTTACACTCCCACCAACAGCGTATAAGTGCTCCCTTTTCTCTGTGTCTGTGCCAGCATCTATTGTTTTTTGATTTTTTAAATAATGGCCATTCTGACTGGTGTATCTCATTGGGGTTTTAATTTGCATTTACCTGATTGTGAGTGATGTTGAGCATTTTTTCATATGTTTTGCTGGTCATTTGTCTATCTTTTTAAAAGAGATACCTGTTTATGTCATTTGCCTACTTTTCAATGGAATTATTTGCTTTCTTCTTACTGATTTGTTTGAGTTCTTTATAGATTCTGGATATTAGTCCTTTGTCATATGTATAGTTTGTGAATATTTTTTCCCATTCTGTGGGTTGCTATTTGCTCTCTATTTCTTTTGCTGTGCAGAAGTTTTTTGGCTGAATTAAATCCCACTTATTTATTTTTGTTTTAGTTGCATTTGTTTTGGGGGTATTACTCATAAATTCTTTGCCTAGGTCAATGTCCATAAGAATTTTTCCTAGGTTTTCTACTAGGATTTTTATGGTTTGGGATCTGACATTTAAATCTTTAATCCATCTGGAGCCAATTTTTATATAGGGAGAGACAGGGATTAAGTTTCATTTTTGTGCATGTAGCCACCCAATTTTCTCAGCACAATTTGTTGAATAGAGTGTCCCTTTCGCAGTGCATGCTTTTGTCTGTTTTGTCAAATATCAGTTAATTTTAGGTATTTGGAGGGATTTGGGTTTATTTCTGGATTCTCTGTGCTATTATATTGGTCCCTGTGCCTGCTCTTGTACCAGTACCATGCTGTTTTGTTTATAGCCTCAAAGTATAATTTGAAGTCAGATAATGTGATACCTCCAGCTTTGTTCTTTTTGCTTAGGATTGCTTTGACTATTTTGGCTCTTTTTAGTTCCATATGAATTTTAGGATTGCTTTTTCTAATTCTGTGAAAAAGTACATTGGTAGTTTGATAAGGATTATGTTGAATCTATTGATTACTTTGGGTAATATGGTCATTTTAATAAAGTTGATTCTGAGGAGGAGGGGCACAACATCAATAAGGGTACCTAATCTCAAACCAGGCAAAGTGAGGACCAAAGGTAGGTCCAAATTTTATGTGTATAATGACCACTTGTATACCTAATCCTGAATTGTATACCAAATCTTTTTAAAAAAAATTGATTCTTCCAGTCTGTGAGCATGGGACGCTTCTCCATTTGTTTGTGCTCTCTATGACTTCTTTCAACAGAGTTTTGTAGTTCCTCTTGTAGAGATCTTTCACCTCCTTGGTTAAATATATTCCTAGGTATTTTAGCTTTTTGGCTGCTATTGTAGATGGAATTGAATTCTTGACTTTATTCTCAACTTGGTCGCTATTGGTGCACAGCAGTACTACTGATTTGTGTGTGTTGATTTTGCATTCTGAAACTTACTGAATTCATTTGTCAAGTCCAGGAGTTTTTTGGAGGAGCCATTTGGGTTTCTAAGTGTAAGATCACATTGTTGGCACACAAAGATAGTTTGATTTCTTCATCTCTACTTTAGAAATGCTTTATTTTTTTTCTTGCCTGGTTGCTCTGGCTAGGACTTCCAGGACTATGTGGAATAGGAGTGAAAGTGAGCATCCTTACCTTGTTCCAGTTCTGGGGGTGGTGGTGGTGGGGAATGGGAGAACTGGTTCAATTTTTCTCCATTCAGGATGGCATTGGCTATAGGTGTGTCATATATGGGTTTATTATTTTGAGGGATGTTCCTTTCATACCTATTTTGTTGAGAGTTTTTAATCACGAAGGAATGCTGAGTTTTGTCAAATGTTTTTGCTGCATCTATTGAAAAGATTATATAATTTTTGTTTTTAATTCTGTTTATGTAGTAGATCACATTTATTGATTTGCATATGTTGAACTCTTGCATCCCTGGGGTAAAACACACTTGGTTGTGGTGTATTATTTTTTTATGTGCTATTGAATTTGTTTTGCTAAAATTTTGTTGAGAATTTTTGCTTCTATGTTCATAAGGGATATTGGTCTGTAGATTTTTGTTGTTGTATTTTCCTGGCTTTTGTATCAGAGTGATACTGGTCTCATAGAATGGGTTAGGGATGATTTCCTCCTCTTTAATCTTGTGGAATAGTGTCAGTAAAATTGGTAACAGTTCTTCTTTGGAGGTCTTACAGAATTCATCTGTAAATCTATCAGTTTTGTTGTTGTTGTTGTGGGGACACTTCTAGCACCTGTTTCATTTTTGTTACTTATTATTGTCTGTTCAGGGTTTCTATTTCCTTATTTGAGGTTGGGGGGTTGTATGTTTCCAGGAATTTATCCATGTCCTCTAGATTGTCCAGTTTGTTTGATGGAGGTGTTCATAATAATCTTGAATGATCTTTTGAATGTCTGTCATATCAGTTATAATGCCTCTTTTTTCATTCCTGATTGAGCCAATTTGAGTCTTCTATCTTCCTTTCTTAAATAATCTAGGTAGTGGTCTATCAATTTTGTTTATCTTTTCAAAGTACCAACTTTTTGTTTCATTTATTCTCTGTATTGCTTTTTAAATTTCAGTTTTATTTAATTCCGCTTTAGTCTTCATGATTTCTTTTCTTCTGCTAGCTTCAGGCTTGATTTGCTTGTGTTTTTCCAGTTCCTTGAGATGTGATGTTGGGTTGTCAATATGTGATCATTTGGTCTTATTAATGTAGATCTTAAGTGCTATGAATTTTCCTCTGAGTAAAGCTTTGGCTGTGTCCCAGAGGATTTGATAACTTGTTTCATTGTTGGCATTCATTTCAAGAAATTTTAAAATTTTCACCTTGATTTTATTCTTGACCCAAGAATCATTCAGGAGCAAACTGTTTAACTTTCTTTCCTTCTTTTTTTGCTTAGTTTCACGGGTTCTTCTTGGAGTTAAATTTTAGTTTTATTCCACTGTGGTCTGAGAAGATTCTTGATATGATTTTGATTTTTGAATCTATTGAGACTTGTGGCCTATCACAAGGTCTATCTTGAATACTTTTTCATGTGCTGATGAGAAAAACATATATTATGTAGTTTTGGGATGAAGTGGTCTGAAGATGTCTTAGTTTCATTTCCTCTAGAGTACTGTTTAATGCCAATATTTATTTGTTGACTTTCTGCCTTGATCAACTGTTTATTGCTGTCAGTGCAGTGTTGAAGTCTCCTACTATTATCTAACTGCTATCTCTTTTTTCCAGGTCTAGTAGAATTTGTTTTATAAAGTTGGGGGCTCTGGTGTTATATATATATTTGTTATGTCTTCTGGTTGTATGATCTCTTTGTCATAATATAATAGATATCTTTGTCCTTTTTTTTACTATTGTTAATTTAAGGTCTGTTTAATCTGCTATTTTTAGAGTGGCTAATTCTGCTCATTTTTGGTTCCTATTGCGAGGAATATTTTTTTCCATCCTTTTATCTTGCATCTGTAGAAGTCTTTGTGAGTTAAGTGGGTTTCTTGAAGGCAGAAGATATTTGGGTTGTGTTTTTTGTTTGTTTGTTTAGTCATTCTGTCAGTCTATATCTTTTTAATGGGGGGCATTGAGACCATTTATGTTTAGAGTTAATAATGATATGTAAGATACCATTCTATTGACCATATTGGTTGTGATCTAGTTGCTTTATTTACTTATTTTCCCTATTGTGTTGGTGTTCTATAAAGCCTGTGAACTTTATGATTTCCAGCGTTTTCTACTGGCATATTTCAAACTTTTCTTTCAGTATTTAGAATCCCTTTG
Organism: Carlito syrichta; assembly: GCF_000164805.1. Classification (NCBI taxonomy): domain Eukaryota; kingdom Metazoa; phylum Chordata; class Mammalia; order Primates; family Tarsiidae; genus Carlito; species Carlito syrichta. The sequence goes on from NW_007232410.1 coordinate 415,578, forward strand.
AGTACTCCTTGTAAAACCAGTCTAGAGGTGACAAATTCCCTCAACATTTGCTTGTCTGTGAAAGAGTTCATTTCTTTTTCATTTATCAGATTTAGTTTTGTGGGATACAAAATCCTTGACTGACAGTTGTTCTGTTTGAGGACATTGAAGATGGGGCCCCAATCACTTCTGGCTCATAGGTTTCTTCTGAGAAGTCTGCTGCTAGTCTGTTAGGTTTACCTTTATAAGTTATTTGATGCTTTTGTCTCACTTCTCTTAAAATTATTTTCTTCAAATTAACTTTGCATAGCTGAATGATTACATGCCTTGAGGATGACCTTTATGCAACAAATCTTCTGGGGGCTCTTTGGGGATTCTTGTATTTGAATGCTTAAAGTTCTGGCAAGGCCAGGGAAGTTTTCCTCTATTATTCTCTTAATAGGTTTTCCAAACTTGTTACTTTCTCTTCTTCCCCAGGAACATCTATGATTCTTAGGTTTGAGTGTTTTACATAATCCCACATTTCTTGGAGATTCTGTTCTGTTCTCTTGATTCTTTTTTCTTTATTGTTGTCTGATTGGGTTAATTCAAAAGCCTTGTCTTCAAGTTCTGAGATCCTTTCTTTTGCTTATTCTAGTCTACTGTTAAAAATTTACACTGCATTTTGTACTTCCCTATATGCTTCTTTCATATTCAGAATTTCAGCTTGTTGTTGTTTTCTTCTTTTTTGTTTAGGTGTCTATCTCTTTGGAGAAATTTTTATCTGTGTCCTGAATAGTTTTTTAAAAAAATTCTAGTCCAGGCATGGTGGCTAAGCCTGTAATCCCAGCACTTTTGGAGACCAAGGTGAGAGAATTGCCTGCGCTCAGGTGTTTGAGACCAACCTGGGCAACTTGGTGAGGCCCTGTCTCCACAATAAATCAAAAAACAAACCAGGTATGGTAGCACACACTGTAGTTCCAGCTACTTGGAAGGCTGAGGTGGAAGGATCGCCTGAGCCCAGCAAGTCGAAGCTGAGGTGGCCATGAGTGTGCCACTGCACTCAGCCTGGGCAACAGAGTGAGACTTTGACTCAAAAAATTTCTTTTCTTTATGTGGGTTTTCAATTTTCTCCTGAAGTTCATGGATCAATTTTTATCATCAATCATTTTGAATTCTATGTCTGGAATTTCAACTATTTCATTTTGGTTAAGGTTTGTTGCTGAAGAGTTGGTGTGGTTTTTTGGGGGTTGTTGGGGAACTCTGCTTTTTCATATTGTCAGATTTATTTTTCTCAGAATTTCCTTCTCATTTGGGTAGACAATTTCTTCTTGAGGTTGGCAGGGGGCTGACGTAGACTCTGTAGGATTCCCTTGGTGTGGTGAATTTCTCAATTGCCAGCTGTGGCAGTCCTATGCTGGGTGCCTGTGCCAGCTCACAACACCCTGAGTGGAAGAAGTGTCTTGGCAAGTGTTAGCTGGCATTTGGGATCAGGTCTTTCCCAAAGCTGAGGCAATGTATCCGATGTGGTTGGCTGTAATTTTGACCTCTGGCCAGAAGACGGCACTGGTGGGAGAAAACCAGTTGCAGTGGTGGATGTAGGGTTTCTCCTTGGTGAGTGTTGCTTCAAGAAAGTGCCCAGCCAGCCTTGGCTGAAGGTGGGATTCTGGGGGATTTTCCAAGTTGTCTGTCTGTCTTGAGTCTTTAGGGGTAGTTCAGGGGAAAGGAGATGAAGCACTCCACAACTGTGGAGCACACAGAGAGGAATGCATCCAAGATAGCTTTCTTGAATATATCCAAGATAGCTTTCTCTATCTTGGTTTACTCTGTAGGAGAAATTCATTCTAGCTGCCTTATGTGGGCCATTATCAAAATCTAATATTAAAATAGTTTTTGAAGTGTGCTCTTAGGAGCCTCAGTGGGGATTAGAAGGGAGTTCCTGGCCACTGGGGTTGTGCAGAGCAGACCCAGAAGAGTGTACAAGGGGAGTGAGACGTTGCTATGGCAATGTGTCCCACTAGATTCTCACCATGGCCTCGGGCAACCTGAATGTCAAGGAGCAGCCCATTTCAGGGCCACAGGTGTTCTCAGGCAAACCACCTGGTCAGGAAATGTCCACAGCTTCAAAGTTTGTCCTGGGGGTCCCTTCCCTTCCAAGTGGCTCCATCCTGTAAGTGTGGAGTTTCTGGGAAATGGTGACTGGATTGCTCAAGACTTTTTTTATGCATGATGAGTTTGTGGTAGGAGCACAGAACTCCTGTATTTCCCTCACTCACCTTCTCCATTGTGTCTGGAGGCTGTGGTGGTCTATTTTTGTGCAGGCACAAGTCTGGCCCATTCCAGCTCAAGTCAGTGAACTTTTTTCTTCTTCTTTGCTCTATGCAGTTATCATCACTACTTTGGAGACTCAAAGGGGTGTGCTGCTGGACGCATTCCTCTTTGTGTGCTGAGAAAGCTTTCTATAACTTGGTTTACTCTGTAGGAGAAACTCATTCTAGCTGCCTCATGTTGGGCATTATCAAAATCAAATATTAAAATAGTTTTTTGAAGATTCAGACTTCACTGTCATAGCTTAGGTATCATTCATTATAGGATCAAGGCAGTGTTCTTCCAAGGCGACAGGAAAGGATAGATGGGAAGAGTTTAGGGGATATGAAGACAGATGCTAGACTGAGATTAGGAAAAGTGCACACTACGTAATGCATGTCAATGCGAACTGGGAAATCTCCAGTTCTAGTTTAGGAAATGACTGGCATTGGATGGGTCTAACTAAAGTAGCAGAGTGTGCCAATGTGGGGGCAAAATGGTTACCAGGAAATGATACATATATTACCTGGAAGATTTGCTTACAGGGAGCAGGGTCTTAACTGAATGTAGTAATATAGCCCATGGGGATAAATTTAGTTTTTAGGGAAGACAGAGATCTAGTCAGTCCACTGGAATGTAATCTTAGAATGTGAATGAAGATAGATAGCCAGCCCTGCAAACTAGGAACAGGATGGTGAAGAGATAGGGTCAGACACTCCTGGAGAAGCCCAAGAGCAGAAGAGAATAATCCTGAGGAAGACAAGATAGGAATGTGAGACACCCTTTCTCCTCAAGGTGAGATTTGTTTGGGAATTGAATAGGGTGAGCTCAAAGTGGAGATCAAAGACTGGAGCTCTAGGAAACCGGAAAAAGCAAAGATCTAGAGTTGAGACTATGTAAATGAGGATAGTTTTAATTATAGCTTCCTAAACTTTAAGTTCCCAGAGACATTTTATTTTTACAATGGAATTCTCATTCTAGTGATTTTATTAAAAATAACTTTTGTCTATAGGACGATTCTCCACCTTGAAAATCTTTTCTATTCAAGGACATGTGCATTATTAGAAATTTACTATGTGTCTGCAACATTCATTTTTATAAACCTTGTGTCTGCGACTCGAGAACCAGCCCTTGTCCCTCTTGTGTTTTCTTTAGCAACAACCAAACAACCATCTCAGTTCATAGAGCAGCAAATTCCGAAAGGAACAACAAGCTTAATTGTTGTGGAAAACAAATAAGCACAGCAACATAAACATGATATCTCAAGCATTCTCACTGCCTGAGATTTAAATGCTACTCTTAGAAGTCTGACTTGTATGAATGTTATACTACTGTCATGTCAGAATTTCATTATTTTATGTGAGTTTGAACAAAATGAAACAGAATGTAAGAGTAAAGGAAGCATAAAGTGCTTCAGTTTGATATTCCTTATTTTTAAACAAACCAAAAGGCAAGTCCAATTTATTTCATGTCACCGATGCCCCTGTTTTCAGCTTCATAGCCACACTGGTAGCACTCTGTTGGCTAAACTTGTGAATCTTTCTTTTCTCTTTTCCTTCCCTTTCCTCACCCTCATCCTGAGTCTTAGTGCTGTGAAAACAAAGATGAATATATTGGTATCCCTGACCTGGAGCACATATCCTTTCAGAGAAGACAGTGATGTAATTGACATGTCAGCTTTCTGAAGCTTTTGTTTTCTGTTTATCTGGATATTTAATTTTCATATGTCAACCTTCCTTTCGATTCCCTAATTTGTTGAAGACTTTAGCTCCTGGCACAAGGTCTTCCTCTCTAACCCTACTTCTGTAATCAGTGATGTCAACATGCGATGGCTGGATGGCCTGTCTAGCAGTCAGGCCGCTCAGTTTGTCACCTTTGACGCCAATATTTTGCTCTACCACACTCAGTTTTCCAATCCATGAATCTTGAGTTCATCTGTGTTAAATTTGGATCTGTGAAGAGTCTATGATTTACCCTAAAAGCTATCCTGCCACAGTTTTGTATTAATGTGTGCATTTGTGTGTGTGCAAGAGTAAACAAATGTGAAACCTCTGGATCAGGGAAGAAATCTTCTATTTATTCAAAGAACATCTTGTTCCCATGTCCCAGTTCGCCATGGGGGTGATGTGACAAGAGTTATATGTAGTGGAAGGGGCTAGTATCATAAAAGATGAACTCTGAAATTATGAAACCCAAAGTTTATGTTGGAACTGCTGGCATATCTTTGGGGAAAGACAGAGAGAGAGAGAGAGAGAGAGAGAGAGAGAGAGAGAGAGAGAGAGAGAGAGAGAGACTTTATCTTTTACTCTAAAATGTAAGCACATGCTCTCTTAGGGGAGAATGGGAAGTACTTTATCCTAGAATGTAAGCAATTAACTCTGGGGACAATAAGAAAACTGTGTTTAGACTTTACTACTTGCAAAATACAAGTAATTGTTTCTGGGTGAGAGATCATCTCTATCTTCATAGTGGGTCAATTTCCATTGCTCAGAATATCCTGACTGAATAGAAACATGAAGACATTTAGGGAAGATTTTCTTGCAATAATCAATACCTGCCCAACCTCTAAAATCTCTTTTCCAGGTGCCCCACTTTCTAATCACTGGCTCCTGTTTTTTTCATATTGCTTTTCTTGTACCCAGACTCCAACAATTCTTATCTTCTTTAAGATTCACTGGGGTGTTCATTTGTTGATTTCGCTTTTATTTGGGGGGAATTTTTTGGGGTGACTATTCAACCTACTATCTGCTACCTTCATTTCCCTTTTAACTCAGCCTAACTATAATGTATCATCATCATCATATCTTCCATATAAACGTCTTCAGTTCCATTATTCTTCTCTCCATCCTGGAAACACTTAAGCCCAACCCTCTCTTGCTCTAAAGTTCTTAGATCTTGTTGAGGGAAAAATTGCACAAATGAACAAGCTGGTTTCAATTTAATTCATGACTGTAAACTTTACATGGAAATAAACATAGTATTCCCTCACAAGACTGTGAGCTTCTCTAGGATGTATCTCTTTCACATTTGTAATTCTAGAACATTTTCCTCAGAACCTGATGATGCCCTACCCAGCCAATGAGACCACAGTTACCCCAAGTGTGATGGTTAATTTTAAGTGTCAACTTGACTGGATCAAGAAACATCTAAAGAAATGATGAAGTGCTGTTTTGGGGTGTGTCTGTGAGGATGTTTCCAGAGGAGATTGGCATATGAGTCAGTGGACTGAGTAAGGCAGATCTGCTCTCAGTGTGGGCAGGCAACATCCAATCATCTGGGAATCTAGGCAGGACAAAAAAAGCAACAGGAAGGCAGGTGCTCTCTCTCTCCCTCTTTCTCTCCCTCCTTCTTTCCTTTCTTCCCTCCCTCCCTCTTTCTTTCTGTCTTTCTCACTCCCTCTCTCTCTCCTAGAGCTAGGACACTTCTTCTTCTTCTGCCCTTGGATATCAGAACTAGAGGTTCTTTGACCTTTGGACTCTTGACCTTGCACTGCAGCCCTATGGGTTCTGAGACCATTGGCCTTGAACTGAGAGTTACATATCAGCTTCCCTGGTTCTAAGGCCTTTGGACTTGGTCTGAGCTGCAGTACCAGCCTCTCTGATTCTCCAGCTCGCAGATGGCCTATGATGGATCTCTAAGCCTCCATAATCACGAGTTAGTACCCCTAATAAATCCTCCCCCATCCTATGTCATGTATTTGATTCTGTTTCTCTAGAGAATCATAACTAATACACCATGGCAAGGTCTCTGAGTCTAGATGGTTCCATTTTTATGGCAGTTGTAGCTTGATTTTCTACTAGCTCAGTTTATCTTTGATTGTTGACTTTTGACTCTAGGCTCATTTTATTTCTGGCTGACTTTCTGGGATCAGCACTTTGACTCTAAGTTTAATGCTTGGCTCTCATATTTCCCTGTTTTTCTCTCTTTTAGGTGACATTTGACTTAAATTATGGTCTCCAGCAATAGTTCTCATGGCTTTAGTCTTATGGCCTTTTAATTCTTAAAAGTTATTTTTTTTATTAAAAACACTAATAAACCCATTGCAAGTAAATACAAATAACATATTTTCTATGAAAAATAGACCTATTGGCTGGGTATGGTGGCTCAAACCTGTAATCCCAGCTCTTTGGGAGGCTGAGGTGAGGGAATTGCCTGGGCAACTTGGTGAGACCTCGTCTCTACAATACATAAAAAAATTAGCTGGGCGTGGTAATGTGTACCTGTAGCTCTGGCTACTTGGAAGGCTGAGGTGGAAGGATTGCCTGAGCCCAGCAGGTTAACAATGGGTTGGCCATGAACTTGCCACTGCACTCCAGCCTGGGCAATAGAATGAGACTCCAATTCAAGAAAGAAAAATAGCCATATTTGCCAAAGCAAAAAAAAAATTAGTGAGAAAAAACTATTTAACATTTTTGAAATCTCTCTAATGAATGACTTAATAGAAAATGACTGCTGGATTCCAATATCTGCTTGACGTTCAATCTATTTTGAAACCTCATACCATGAACCCTCTGGAAAACTATTGAGAATGAGGGATAGGGAAAAAATAGGCAACCAATACCTTAGTATTCTTATGTAAAAAATGTGATGCTATGGAAATCATGTTAGGAACCCCAGAGAGTCTAGAGTCACACTTTGCGCACCTCTGACTTACTGTGTAGATTAGTCCTACTGCCACTTTTAACCTGACTCTTTGATTTGATCCCCAGAATGGTCTGTCAAATTCCTGCCCACTTCAAATGCAAGGTCTCCAACACCAGCTACCCTGTCAACAGAATCAATCAGTAGCAAATCTTTTAGGCCAGTGTGCTGGTTTTCACAGAGGGCGAGCAGCAGTAGAGGCTATGTTCCACTCTTTAGCCAGCTTTAAGGGGGAAGACAGACTCTTCCATGGCAAGACAGAGAGAAATACAGCTGGCAGTACTATGCCTTCCGAGTGCCTTGTGGCTTAAAAATGGGAGGCCTGTGGAGGTGGGGGATGCAAAATATTAGTTCTTTAGCTCTTTTCTGAGGGGTTGGAGTTGTCTCAGTGCGACTACAGAGGTTAGTTACATGGTTAGTAGATTGAAGTCAGGGTCAGAAAGTATATCAGCAAAGTAAGAAGTGGGAAGTTGTGAACTAGAAAACAAAAGAGGTGTCACGGATAGAGTGGGCAACTAGGACAGACAGAATCCAGGAGTGGTTCACTGGTACTCCCTTCCTAGTTTAGATCCACTTCTTGATGATACTGAGGAAATTCAAATGATGAGTCAGTCCCTAACTAGATAATAATTTATATAGTGATCCCAAACTGGTTTAGCTCTAACTTAGCCCAGTCGATCCAACTTTTCTTTGTAGGCCTGATAATAAGATAATGTCTATTTCAAAGCTGAAATCTCAAAGGTGACACCATCTCAATGGAGACAAATAAATGAGAAAATTTGAGAGTTTAGCATGAGGCTTTTTCTTACAGGGACGGAATCTGTATCTGGCTAATTATTTGTGAGGGGAAAACATTTTGGAGATTCATTTTGTAAGTAGTAAATATGATCTGTTTAACTTCTCCACCAATGCCTAGAGAGAGACACGCTGGAAGGGGTTAAAAGGCTGAAGCCTGGAGATGCCCGGTTGTTTTAGAAAAAACAGAATGGGTTTTAAGTCATAAACCTACATTTGGGTTCCATGTTCCTACTTTCTAATCTTGTAGTGCCAGAAACTTACTTAACTTCTTTGAGCTACGGTATCTTAATTTGTAAAGTATGAAAAATAACACCTATTTTACAGAATTAGTTTAAGGATTAAATGAGAAAAGGACGCAAAAGTGTTATCACATGACTTAATATGTACTAGGCAATCAATAAATAATCAGTATTATGATTATATCTTTGACAGTAATATATACTTTATATTACTAAAGTATATGATTTTTATTTCTAGCGACTGGACAAATAACTATTTTTATATATACCTCAACTTAGTAGGGAATAAATACTTTTTCTGTTGCCAAGTAAAAACAATTTTTTGAGAGAAAGAGCAAATAAGGCCATAGTAATACATTCTTCTGCTCAAATACTGTGTGTATTTATATTCTTAAGCTAACATCACACATGTACCTTTTCAGAGAATTTAAATACAAAATCTTATAATCAGTGTTTCTGAGGCAAAGTCCACTTGTGTTCAAATTACCAAGTTGCTGCTTAAAAATTCAGTGTCTAATATCTTCTGAATCAGAACTCTGTGTTGCCCAGATTAAAAAAAAAAAAAAAAATTCCTGGCAGCAGCTAAGCTAAGAATCTGCAAAGGCATAGAGAAAGATTAATGGATGCTGGAAAAGCGGAAGGGGGAGGATGGAAAAAGTTAAGAGATGAAGAATTACCTATCGTGTATAATGTGCATACTTGGGAGTGGTGGGTACACTTAAAGACTTCTTTGCCACTACACAATGTAACAGTGAAACCAAGAACCACTTGTACCCTCTAAAGCGATCAGGAAAAAATATATATCGATATAGATTTTAGTTTAGTAGAGGAAGCAAGTTTTAGTTAGCCCAGGACTTTTCTGGTTCCGGTACTAGAAGGCCTGGCTCCCTGGTCCTTGGAATTTCCTATCTCAGACAAACCCCTGTAAGTAGAATATATTACCAAGATCTAACTACCATAACACAACAACAGCACAAGGCTTGCAGGGCCTTAGCATTTCAATTAAGCTTTTGGAGGTCAAGAAATAAATAAAGAACTTCAAGTCACAATTTCACCGATATTAATGTTTTGTAAAGAATCCACGCGAATTTGCTTTGCGCATTCACACCCCGTTCCCGTGATTAGGCTGACCTCTGGTGGGAGTGTGCTTTCAAGTACAAGTATTTGAGAGCAGACACATCAAGTGAATTGAATCTTTCTTCACGGATTTTAAAATTTCCTTTGCTCTTAGGAATAAGACATGATCCATTTGAAGTTTCTCCTTCAAAAGCATGCGGAGGAGGCTCCTGTAATGATGCTGTAGATATTCTTTTCATGACATAGGGCCTTGCCATGTAATCTGTTAACTGCTGGTGCTATTGGCACCCCTATCTTCTTAGTTATTAGTAAGAAGAAATCCGTAACAAAATAGACAGTTTAAAATGGAGTCTCTAAGCACTGGTTTTCTCATCCAGTGTGCCTTTGGCCCTAACGTGCCTTTCTTCCAGATGTCCATGTCTGCCTTTTCTTTGCAACCATCAGATCTTGGATGAAATGTTACCTTATCAAAGATTCCTTCCTGACCACACTATATAGAATAGTATCTCTTTCCCTGATACTCTTTACTATCCTTATCTTGCTTTAATATTCCTTTGGAGCAGTCAACAACACTGATATCCATCCATCTGTAATCTATCTGTCCATCATCTATCAATCTATCTATCATCTATTTATCAATCATCTATATCTATCATCTATTTATCTGTCCACCTATGTCGTCTATGTACCTATCTTTCCATCTATCCATATATCCATTCATCCATATAATCTATTATCTATTATATCTATCAATTGAATCTCTCTATCTATCATCATCTATCCATCTGTCTCAGTATTTATTTCTCACTATTTCTACTAGAATATAAAAGCAGAGACTTTGACTACGTTGTTTATTGTTATATCCACAGCATCTAGGACTGGACAGCTAGTATGTATCCATAGTCATATAATATATATTTATTCATTAGCATAATTGATATATTTATTATTCGCATAATGTCAGATATCTGAAAGATAGTCAAATACAGTACTTGGGTCCTTGCACAGAGTGATTTAGTTAAAAGAAATCACACTACAGGTTAGCCTTTCACAAATAAACGACCCAGTTATTCAATTTCACAAAGGAGAAATAGAGTGGTAATGACAACATATGTCATTCGCAGGCCTAGGCAAGCCCAGCAGCTAATGCTGTCTGTGATGATTGTAAAGAGCCCCAGGTACCAGGGTAGACTGGGTCAAGTATTCTTCTAGAGTAGCCTAGGGCTGCGTACAAATTAGGTTAGACAGGGACTCAGGAGATAAGGGTTAAAAAAAACTGCATTAAACTTCAGGTTGACTGGATAAGCCAAAGAAATAAACAGGATAAAAGGATGTAAGGTGAGTGACAAGAAGATTAAAAATGACTTAAAAGACTGAGCTCCATATTTGTTTGGGCAAACTAGAGAAATAATTCTGTGACGGCAGTTGTTTAGGGACCTACTAGCTATGTACATGTGACAAGTTATTTATTGCTTCATAAAAGAATGGGATAATTCACTGGAAAGTCATACTTGTCCCATGGCAAGGACTTAGTGTTACCTGTGTTTTTGTTGTATATGTTACGTACAAATAGTCCTGCACACTAAAATATCACGCATGTTTGGGGTAAGTCATGACATCAGAGTCTTAATTAAATGTGAATTCATCTATATGTGCCTCACAGTACTTTCTACATGAAATCTTTACTCTAAACATTCCACACACTAACTTAGTCATTCTCATTCTTCTCTGATGTTTCTATATCCCAGTTTTATCCAATAGCTAACAATTTCCAGATCATTTAAGCTCATCATAGCAAAAAAAAGAAAAAAATGTGCCCCACGACTTCAGGACACTGCAAGATTATTTTCTTCTTTTTTTTATTAATTGAGTATTAGAAGATACACTTTCGAATACAGCATATTCTCAAATACAGGGTCTTCACCATTTTATTACCTCTCACTGAATTTCTTTAAAAAAAATGGAGAAATCAATGTGTATTTTCTCTTTAAATTATTCAAAGTCAATTCACCATAATAAAATAACTAGATGTTTTTTTCCTACCTTAACATCCACGGATAACATTTTTTACCATTTGAGTAAAAGTTCTAGTTATGGAAATATACTCCATACTATTTATCAACAATTATGTTAGTTACATAGTTTCATACACACAAGAAAACTACTTTTCAGTCCATCAACATTTCATCATTTCTTTATGCTGTGCTAATCACAGTAACATAAAATCTGTCTAGCTAAGACTTTAGTCAAGAATCAGAAAGTAACTTTATAAATAGTTCTGTGTCATCGAAAGTTAAAAACACTAAAGGTAGCACAACTTTTTTTTTTTTAATAAAAAGCTACAATCCAACTTCAGAGCATATTAATCCTATATTGCCAGCAATTCTAACAATCATTAGAATTATAAAGCTCTGGGCCATTTGAAGCAATCAGAAATGGGGAAAACTGGAAAAATCTGTTAGTTGGACATCATAGTTTAAAAAAAAAACTCAGAGACCTCCTACATTATTGCAGAGAACAAGAAATAATAATAATGGTTGGCCTGAAATCTGGTATTAAATTAAATAATGCCTTTTGGAAATGTTTTAAGCAGCAATTAATAAACATTGTTTTGATGGACCAACTGTCAATTATCTTGAACACCACCTTAAATAGAAAACCTCATATTTTGGTAAAGATGGCAATATTTATTTTTTTCATACTCTTCTTGAAATGTTTATATATCAATTTGTACTTGTGATGTTTCAGGAATACATTTACCTCGACACATTGGAAAGTCAATTAAGATCAATGGTGAAGATCCATCATTTTGGGGGGATCTGAATGCAGCTTTGTTCATAAAACAGGATTTTTGTTGTCATTGTTGTTCCTTTTATTTTTCTTTTATGAATTTGGTGGCCCCATAATTTTAGGGCAGTAAAAGACTCTTCTCTCACTTACCCACTGACATCAAATCAACATTAAAGCTTTTTCATTGCCCAAAATATTACTAGGCACATATATTTTGCCATTCAAAATCTGCTTACCTCATAGAGATTAAAAATGTTGTTCTTTTGCTATTTGCCACTACCCATATCAAAAGTGACCTGGTGCTTCGAAGTGAGGACATGCAAACATAATTTAGAGTAATATATGTCATATGCTTTCAACACTGGGCAAATAATAAGAATTATTTTTCTGTAAATATTCTTTATTAAACAGAACTGACCTGTATAATTTTTTTAAAGGAAATGCATCTGAGAAGATTTGTAATAACTGATAGTGCTTGAAAAGATAAAAAAAAAATAGTGCTTAATTTGTTTTGCTTAATTTATTTTCCAACTTTTATTTTGACAAAATTTCAGACTGATGGGAAAGTTGCAAGAATATTAAAATGAACTTCTCTGTTCAGATTCCCCAAATGTTAACATTTGGTGCATTTGTTTTGCCTTCTATTTCTTTCTTTTTCACACACACACACACACACACACACACACACACACACACACACAGTAGAATTTTTTTGTTACATATTCTTTCATCTTTTGAAACGAAATAGTAGACATGATGCTCCTTTACTTCTAAATATGTCATTGAATATTTCCTAAAAGCAGGACTTAAGCACAATTATCAATCCAGGCACAGTGGTGCACACCTGTAGTCACAGCTACTGAAGAGGATAAGGCAGGAGGATCGCTTGAGGCCAGGAGTTCGAGTCTAGCCTGGGCAACATTAACAAGACCTAGTTTCAAACAAACAAACAAACAAACAAACAAACAATGATCAAAATCAAGAACTTAACTTTGATATTATTATCTAATTTACAGACATTCAAATGTTCCCAATTATCCCATTTTACCATTATTGCTATGTCCTTTATAGTGAAAGAAATTCTTTAATCACATATTGCCCACAGGTGCATGTCTTTTTGGTTTGCTATAGTCTGGAACAATCCTCAGGGCTACTTTTTGTTTTGCTTTCATAATCTTAACAATTTTGAAGAGTATGCAGTTGGCCAGTTATTTTGGAGAATTCCTCAAACTTGCACTTATGAGGTACTTCAACACAACTAGATTCAGCTTAGGCATTTTTGGCACAAATATTGCAGAAGTACGTTGTGTGCCATGCATCATGTCAGGAAGCCCTTGATATCAATTTATCTGGTTACCAGTGAGTGGTATTAACCTTGATCATTTCACTAAGGTGGTATCCATCATTGTCTCTATGTAAAGTTATATTATGGTAGATCACTTAAAACTAAGGTACATAAACCTCCTCTTACTCATCGTCCACTAGTTTTACCATCTGCTGATGATTCCTTGGGAATCAGTTATTACTATAATGATTGCCAAATGGTGGTTGTCTAGTTTCATGATAGTTTTGCTTTAATCAGAAATAAGATATATTCTATAAGTGCTTTTATCTCTTAATAGCTTAATTATTTTCTGACTGGATTTTTATGTTCCCATTTCCCCCCCACTGCTAGTTTTCTCTAAAAGTTCTCTAAAATTTGCACAGGTCATTATAAAAAGCTACTGATTTTATAGTTCATTTCCTTCCTATAATAAGTAATTATTTGCATTAGTCATATTATTTTAATAGTTTTAAAAGTAATGATGCAGAGTGATTTTAAGAGTGTGATTTTTTAAAATAAAGAATGAGATGTTCTTAATACAAATTAATGCTTTCCACTTACTGACTTGGAATTATATTCCTTCACTATAGCTTAAATCCACCAGATCTTGGCCTTTTTTTTGACAGTACACAGATATTAGCAGTAGGAATCAGGAGCTGTAGAAACATATATATACGTGTATATATGCACCCATATATACTCACAAATTATGTTTATTTGAATGTAACTCTTTCTGAACTATATGGTATTATGTGGTTGGTATTACGTGATACAGCCAAGAGTTTTTTTTACAGCTTTCATATTTTCAATCTTATCTTAAAAAACATGTCACTTTAGTAATAACCAGTGTGGAAAAAATGTTTTAAACGGCTGAGTAGTATTGACAGTGGCAGCTTTTCAATTTATCACTCTGTGCAAACATAGAAACTGAAATGTTAGCCTCTGCTTGTATTCTTGCTATTTTTCTCTACATATACATAGAGTATGGGGATATGAAGTTTGGAGACAATGTGTACTGGTCCACAAATATTACCTCTAAGTTTACACACATTATCTCTGGATATTAAAATGTAACATTTGCTAAATTTTAGTGATTCAGTTAAAAAGAATGGAGGTCTTCATCTTTTAAAATAATATCAATTGGTGATAGTGTAACCAATTTAGAAATTGTTGTGTAATATAACTGGAAATAAAATTGAGAATAGCTACCATGGAAGTCTGGAGTGGCATGTATTGGTGGTTGGCTGCTAATCAAGTATAGCATCCATTTTTATCATTAACATTGTCTTGGAATAATGCTCCTATGAATCTGACTTATGCTTTCATATCTGTACTTTTGGATAACTTGTGGTACAATATCTTGTTCTATATTTGGATCTGTACCTTGTTGTTATCATGAACGTGACCTTTATATTTACTCATTGGGATAATAGTTTCAGTAAATAGTACCTTATAATACTTGCTGTGATATTTGATGATTCAAATTTAACTTATTTATCACTTGTTTGTTTCTTATGACTTTGCAAAGTTGAGGACGTATGTTGATTGAAAGAATATTGGTATTCACTTGTATTGAAGATGAGACTGGACAATACTACAATGAAGTAATGCAATCTGTAGCAAAGAGGATAAATCATAATTTTGTGAGGATAAAAACCATACATATACGTCTCTCCCTTCCTTTTTAGCTTTATCTTTATCCTAAGCTTTATACTTACCCCTGTCCCATCTCCTCACCTCTGCATTGGCTCCCATCTCATTCCCTTTCTCAATCCCTACCCATTCTCGACCAGCCTATCTTATAGCTTAAAGAGGACTAGTCTTTTCCCTCTGATTTTTTAATTGTTGTAAAGCATATGTAATATAAAAGTTACTGTCTTAACCATTTTAAAGTGTACATTTCAGTGGTATTAAATATATTCACAATGTAGCCATCACCACCATCCATCTCCAGAATTTTTTATTTTCTAAAACTGAAACTCTATCCGAGAAGTCCTCATTGTTTCTTCTTCCCAGCGCCTGGCAGCCAGCGTTCTATTTTCTGTCTCTAAGATTTTGACTCCTCTACGTATCTTATATCTGCGGACTCATGTAGTATTTTACTTTTTATGACTGGCTTATTTTGCTTAGCACAATATCCTCAAATTTCATTCATGCCGTAGCCTGTGTCAGAATTTCCTTCCTTTTTGAGGCCGAATAATATGCCATTACATGTATAGATCACATTTTGCTTATCCAGTCATCCATCCAAGTACACCTGGGTTGCTCCCACAGGTTAGCTATTGCTAATAATGCTGCTATGTACATGAGTGTGCAAATATTTCTTCCATATCCTGCTTGCAATTATTTTGGGCATACACGCAAAAGTGGAATTACTGGATCATATGGTGATTCTATTTTCAATTTTTTGAGGAGCTGTCATTCTGTTTTCGACAGCAGCTGTTCCATTTTACATCCCCACCAAGCTTGCACAAGGGTCTCAAGGACTCCACATCTTGCTCACTTGTAATTGTCTGGCTTTTAAAAATAGTAGCTATCCTAATATGAGAGGAGACCCACAAACAAATTATTTTTTGAAGGGTCGGCCCTTTGTAGTACAGGACTCCTCCACTAGGTAAGTATTCTAGGAACCCGTAGGCTTCAGCCTACCAGCTGGCATCGTTGTGAGGGGCTGCATTCCACTTCAGTGAATTTTGTTTTTGTTTTAGGTGGGGCAGAATCTTTCAACACATTTGCCTATTTCAGGTGGGTGATTTATGAGCGCACCTGCCCACACCGCGCTGAATGTTCAGCTGTTTTGGCCAAAAACAGCATGACCTGTATGCCCCACCCTCTCTATTCACCCGATCTCACCTTAAGCAACTTTTGTTTGTTTGTCTGTTTCCCTGGATAAAAAAAGTCCTCAAAGAGAAACGTTTTGCCCATGTGGAAGAGGTGAAAATGGCAGAAGCACTAAAAAGCATCAAAATGGATTACTTCAAAAACTGTTTTGAGCAGTGGAAAAAGCATCTTGATAGTTGCATTGGATCAAACGGACAGTACTTTGAAATTGACTGAAGTCTAAACATGTAAGAATAAATACACAATTTATTATAAATAAACTCCAGGTGTTTTTGGTTCCCCCCCTTGTAGGTATAAGTTGTTATCTTATTGTTATTTTGATTTGCATTTCCCTATTGATTAGTGGTGTTGAGCGTCTTTTCATATGCTGATTGACCATTTGTATATCTTCTTGGGAGAAAGGGCTATTCAAGTCCTTGACATTTTTTAATGAAATTGTTTGCTTCCTCATTGCTGCTTATGAGTTTTAATAGTTTTCTATATTCAGGATATTAATCCCTTATCAGATATACGATTTGAAAATATTATCTCCCATTTTGTGAGTTGCCTTTTTACCCTGTTAGTTAACTAGAATCAGTTATTTTATGCTTTTAAAAAATATGTATAGATGTATGTATTTCAAAAACTTTAGGGGGTACAAATAGTTTTTGGATACACGATTGTATTGTTTAGTGGTAAAGAAGTCTGGGTTTTAAGTGTACCCACCACCCCCCACCTGTGCACATCCTACCCCATAGGTGATTTTTCATTCCTCCACCCTTTCCCACCCTCCCCTTCTGAGTCTCCAGTGTCCATTATACCATCTCTATGTCTTTGAAGATCCTTAGTTTAGTGTCCACTTATGAGTGAGAACATGTGGTGTTTGGTTTTCTGTTCCTGAGTTAGTTCACGTAAGATGATGTTCTCCAATTCCATTAAGTTGCTGCAAAAGACATTATTTCATTCTCTTTGATAGTTGAATAGCATTCCATGGTGTATATATAGCACATTTTATTTACCCAATGATCATAGAACCAGTTTTATTTTTAAAGATTGATGCTCAAAATATGTAATTTTCACAGATTGAACATAATTACTGAGTAGAATACTGAGTTTTTATTCTATTCATCAAGAACTTTTCAAAATTGACCAAAAAACTTAAATATATTTAAATGTAGGGATTCAAAATGTTCTATTTTTTAAAAAAATCACATTTTGCAAACTCTAAACAATCTTAAACTACTCTATTGGCTCTGAAATAAACATGACTTTTTAATATAAAAGCTATTTAATAAGTTAATTGGTAGTCTTCAGTTGTTGCAATTTGTAACATGACTACAGCCAACAGATAAGTAACATCTTTCATTCTGATTAAATGATTCATTAGTAAGCTTGAAGCTATTTTCTTATAATTTAAGGATCAATGAAGCAAAAGAAAAGTAATGATGATGACGGGGCTCTATAGATTCACAATGGTCATTTGATTTTACTTATTTGCTATAAGGAAAATAGACCAGCATATAATTTTAGCTGTTTACTATGGTCAGTACAAATAATTAAATCATGTTCACAATGTCACATGACAGTCAGGGTTTTTGTTTCTTCTTTCTTTTTTTTTAAATTTTGAATTCTTCAGAAATTTCTGCTTATTTATTAATTTATTATTTTAGAATTGTGAGGTACAAGTCAGGATTGGTACATAAGTGGTTTAGGTACAGATGAAATTTTGGGTCTCCCATTGGACCTGACTTCGCCTGGATTGGGATGAGGTACCCTTACTGATGCTATATGCACCCCCCCCATGGCAGTGTCCTGCTACTGCCAACCTCTTTTTTGTAGTATTATGATAGATGTTCAGAATCCACTTATGAGTGAGCACATAATGTACTCAGTTCTTTGTTTTTGTGATAGATCACTGAGTATGATAGACTCCAGATCCATCCAAATTGCTGCAAAATCCATAATTCTGTGTTTCTTTATGACTAAGTAATAGTCCATTGTGTATGTGCACCACAGTTTTTTTACCCAGTCCAATTTCGATGGGCAGCACAGTTGGTTCCATGTTTTTGCTGTTGTGAATAATGCTGCCATAAACATGGATGTGCAGGTGTCTTTTTTGTAGAATGATTTGACGTCCTCTGGGTATATTGCCAGAGAGGGGATTGCTGGGTTGTATGGATGGTCAATTTCTAGTTCTTTTAGAAATTGCCACACTGTTTTCCATAGAAGTTGAACTAGTTTGCATTCCCACCTGCAGTGTGGAAGTGTTCCCTTTTTTCTGCATCCTTGCCAGCATCTGTTGTTTTTTGTTTTATTTTAATTTTATTTTTTTAAACATATTTTTTATTATAAAACTGTGGGGTACAGTTAAGGGTTAGGTATACAAATGTGCATCATTCAGGCACCCGTGTGAATAAGGGGTGTCTCCCTGCCCCCAGACAGATATTAACTACCGTTAGTCTCACCTCCCTTCCCCTTCCTACCCCCCATAGTTTCCCACCACTGTCAGTCCTTTTCTTATAGTATTATGATAGATGTTCAAGGTCCACTATATGAGTGAGACCATGTGATACTCAGATCTTTGTTTGTGAGAGATCACTCAGTATTATAGACTCTAGTTCCATCTAGGTTGCTGCAAAATTCATGATTTTGTTCTTTTTTATGACTGCATAGTATTCCATCGTGTATATGTACCACATTTTTTTAATCCAGTCCTCTTTCAATGGACAGCATGGTTGGTTCCAGGTTCTTGCTATTGTGAACAATGTTGCGATAAACATTCATGTGCAGGTATCTTTTTGATAGAGTGATTTGAGTTCTTCAGGGTATATTCCCAGTAGGGGAATTGCAGGGTCATATGGAAGGTCGATATTTAGAGCTTTTAGGAATTGCCACACTACTTTCCACAGAGATTGCACTAGTTTACACTCAGTGTAGTAGTGTTCCCTTTTCACTGCATCCTCTCCAGCATCTGTTATTTTTTGAGTTATTGATGATTACCATTCTGACTGGAGTTAGGTGGTACCTCAGTGTAGTTTTAATTTGCATCTCCTTGATGACTAGTGAGGTTGAACATTTCTTCATGTGTCTGTTGGGCACTCAATGTCTTCCTTTGAGAAGAGTCTGTTCATATCTTTTGCCCACTTTATAATGGGGTTGTTTGTTTTTTTCTTTTTGGCACGTATGTGTTCCTTGTAGATCCAAGATGTTAGACCTTTGTCAGACCTGGAGTTGGCAAATACTTTTTCCCAGTGTGTGGGCTGTCTCCCTGCTCTCTTGATGGTTTCATTGACTTTGCAGAAGCTTGTCAGTTTAACGAGGTTCCACTTGTCTATCTTATCTCTTATGGTCTGTGCATTACAGGTATTGCTCAGGAATTGGATGCCAATTCCAGTTTCCATAAGGGTGTGTCCTGCATTTTCTTAGGTTCTTATGGTTTGAGTTTTACATTTAGGTCTCTGATCCATTTAGAGTTAATTTTTGTGTATGGGGATTGATAGGAGTCTTGTTTGAGTCTTCTGCATGTGGTCAGTCAGTTTTCCCAGCACCATTTACTAAATAGGTTTTCCTCTCCTGGTGGTAGGTGGTGGAGGCTTTGTCAAAGATGAGTTGGTTGAGAAATTGAGGTTTTGCTTCTGGAATCTCAATTCTATTCCATTGGTCTATATGCCTGTTCCTGTACCAGTACCAAGCTATTTTGATTATTGTAGCTTTACAGTAAAGTTTGAAGTCTGGTAATGTGATACCTCCTGTTTTGTTTTTTTTCCTGAGCATTGTTCTGGCTATTCTTGGTCGTTTGTGTTTCCATATGAATTCCTGTATTGTTTTTTCTAAGTCTGAAAAGAATGTTGCTGGTAATTTGATGGGTATTGCATTAAATCTGTAGATTGCCTTAGGTAGGATGGACATCTTCATAATGTTGATTCTTCCACTCCATGAGTATGGGATATTTTTCCACTTGTTTGTGTCATCTTTGATTTCTTTGAGCAGTGTTTTGTAGTTTTCATTGTAAAGGTCTTTCAGGTTTCTGGTTAGGAAGATGCCAAGGTGTTGCATTTTTTTTGTGGCTATTGTGACTGGAAATGTGCTTTTTATTTGGGTTTCTGTTTGTTTATTATTGGTGTAAAGAATGTGATTGTCTTTTGCACATTTATTTTATACCCTGAGACTTTGCCAAAGACCTTTATCAGTGTAAGGAGGTTTTTGACAGATTCTCTTGGGGTTTGAAGGCACATAATCATGTCATCTGCAAAGAGAGATAACTTGACTTCCTCTTTTCCTATTTGGATACCCCTGATTGCCTTCTCTTCTCTGATTGCTC
>NW_007232410.1:435970-437550 GCF_000164805.1 Carlito syrichta
TAGATGTTCGAGGGTTTTTATCAAGAAGGGGTGCTGGATTTTATTAAAAGCTTTTTCTGCATCTAATGATATAATTATGTGGTTTTTGTTTTGACCTCTCTTGATGTATTTAATTACACTTACGGTTTTATGAATGTTGAATCAGCCTTGCACCCCAGGGATGAAGCCTACCTGGTCATGATAGATAATTTTTGAGATGTGTTGTTGAATCCGGTTTGCTAGGATCTTGTTGAGAATTTTAGCATCTATGTTCATCAAAGATATTGGCCTGTAGTTCTCTTTCTTTATTGGGTCTTTACCTGACTTGGGTATCGATGTGATGTTAGCTTCATAAAATGATTTGGGGAGAGTTCCATTCTTCTCAATCGCCTGGAATACCTTCAGTAGGATTGGTATCAGCTCCTCCTTAAATGTCTTGTAGAATTCTGCTGGAAAGTCATCTGGTCCAGGGCTTTTTTTGTAGATAGCTTTCTTATTATGTAGTCAATTTCCTTGATTGTTATTGGTCTATTTAGGGTCTCAATTTCTTCTTGTTTCAACCTAGGCAGGTTGTGTGATGTCAAAAATCCTCCATTTCCTTAAGGTTTCAAGTTTGTTTCCATACAAGTGTACATAGTAGTCTCTAATGATCTTTTGTATTTCTTCAGGGTCAGATGTGACTTCATCTTTTGTGTTTCTGATTGTGCTTATTTGGTTTTTTTCTTTTTTTTTCTTGGTCAGTCTAGCTAGGGGACCATCAATCTTGTTTATCCTTTCGACGAACCGGTTTTTTTGTTTCATTGATTTTTTTGTATTAACTTTTTTGTCTTCTATGTCCTGGATTTGGGCTTTTATTTTGATGATCTGTATTCTTCTGCTGAAATTAGGGTTTTGGTGGCTTTGCTTTTCCAACTTCCTAAGGTGGCTTGTTAGGCTGTTAATTTGTGATCCTTCCATTTTCTTCATGTGCATTTGTAGAGATATGAATTCCCCTCTTACTAGAGGTTTCATGGCATCCCAGAAATTTTGGTAAGATGTTTCTTCATTTTCATTTGTTTCCAGATATCTTTTAATCTCTGTTTTGATTTCATCATTGATCCAGGCGTTGTTTAGCATCATGCTGCTTAGTGTCCATGTCTTTGTGGGTTTTGGGGGGGATCTTGTTGGTGTTGATGTTTATTTTTATTCCACTGTGGTCCGAGAAGGTGCATGGTAAAATTTCGGTCCTTTTAAATTTCCTTATGCTTGATTTATGACCAAGTATGTGGTCAATCTTAGAGTACATCCCATGCGGTGATGAGTAGAATGTATATTCTGTGGTTGTTGGATGGAGTGTTCTGTAGGTATCAATTAAGCCCATTTGGTCAAGAGTCACATTGAGGTTCTGAATCTCATTGATGATTTTTTGTCCTGATGATCTGTCTAGAGTTGTGAGTGGGGTATTGAAGTTCCCAGCTATGATAGTGTTAGAGTTGATATCTGTTTTGAGTTTACGTAGAGCTACTTTATGAAAGTTGGCACTCTTATGTTGGGTGCATATATGTTTAAGATGGATATTTCTTGTTGATGGATTGAACCTTTTGTCATTATGTAGTGGCCTT
>NW_007232410.1:437882-467950 GCF_000164805.1 Carlito syrichta
TGGTGATATTTTATCCATTTTGCCATTCTATGTTTTTTCAGTGGTGCATTTAGTCCATTCACATTTAGGCTAATTATTGAAATGCAAGAGTTGATCCCTGTTATAAGGTTCTTACAGAGTTGTTGTTCCTGTTTGTTTGTTGTCTTTCTTTTGGTTTTGGAATTGGTTCATGTGTGTTTTTAATCTTTTCCTGTACTCTTGTGAAGAATGTTGTTGTTCCTTTTTCCTTTTCTTCTGTGTTCAGTACTTTCTTAAGTGTTTCTTGTAGAGGTGGTCTAGTGGCAGCGTAGGTTCTTAGGGATTAGATATCTGGGAAAGATTTCAATTCTTCCTCACTGATGAAACTTAACTTGGCTGGGTAGGTTATTCTTGGTTGAAATTGTTTATCTTTTAGAACTTTGAAGATAGGACTCCAGGCTCTCCTAGCCTGGAGGGTTTCTGTGGATAAATCTGCTGCTATTCTAATTGGTCTTCCCTGGTAGGTAGTCTGACCTTTTTCTCTTGCTGCCTTTAGAATTTTTTCTTTTATACCTACTTTGTTTAGGCGGGTTATTATGTGTCTGGGAGTTGGTCTTCTCATTTGTTGTCTTGCAGGGGTTCTCTGAATCTCTTGCATTTGAATTTTTGCATCACTGATGAGATGAGGGAAGTTTTCTTGAATGATTTCATGAAATGTTTGCTCCAGTGTGACCTCTGACTCTCTCTGCCACAGGAAGTCCAATTACTCTTAGATTGGGTCTCTTGAAGTAATCATTCATCTCTTGAAGGTTTTGTTCTGTCTTTTTAAGCTTCTTTTCTATGTTTTTGACAGTTTGGTTTAGTTCTGTATTTTGGTCTTCAAGTTCTGAGATTTTTTCTTCTTGGCTAATTCTGCTTTCCATGCTTATTAGTTTGTTATTTATTTCCATCACAGTATTCTTTACTGCTGTTATTTCTGTCATCAGCTCCTTCCTATTTTCCTCTTATCCTTCTTCAATTTTTTTAATTCTCTCTATTGATATCTTGATGTCTGGGTTTGTTGCATGTGACCAGTCATTCTGGGAGCTCTTCATTGTTTGTGTTCCGAAGTCTGTTTTCTCTGTGTCTCACCTCCCACGAGTCTGTGTGAGCCCTATATTCCTCTTTTGGTTTTTCTTCATTTGTGCAGATTTTTCCTCCCTACTTTTCCCTTTTCTCCACTTCTTCTTTAATTCTGTTATTCAGTGGTGGAGGGGTTGCTTTTACTTCTGTTTGTTCAATCTCCTATTCTTCCTAATGCATTTCCTCTTGCTTTGTTCAGTTCTGGAGTTGGACTGTAGGTTGAGGGCAGTCCTTTTTGTAGTTTTGATATTTAATTAAGGGGGAAGCTGTGATTTAAAATCTCTTTGCAGAACCCAGTATCCTCCAACAGGTGTATGGATAGTCTGAAACCCACTTCCCACTGCCTTGGAGTCTGTCCATGCATTGGAGTTGTAGGTTTACTCTCTGAAAGCAAAATGAGGTTAACAGAGGGAAGAGAATGGAGCAGGCAGTGAGGGGAAGAGATGGGTGGAGAGAGAGAGGAGTGAGAGGAAAAACAGATATGTGTACCGACAGACAAGTGAAAAGAGACACAAATACTGAACCAAATATAAAGAAAACAATAACCACAACTGAAAACTAACCAACAACCATATAAAAAACTAAAACATACAATGATGCTAACATATATGCTGACCAACCTCCTTATTGGTGTGCTATTCCTCTATACAAAGATGGGGTTTGCAGAGAAATAAGAAAAAAGGAAAAAAGAAGAGAAAAAGGAAAAAGGGATAGATTAAAGTCAGTAGACTAACAGAACCAACAAAGCACACTCTGAGGCTTTTCCTTTATGTCCAATGTCCTTTCAGCTCTGATTTCTAGCTGTCTTCGCAGGCTGGTTCAATTGTTCACAGTTAGGGTCAGTTATCCTTGGCCTGCTGTGAAGAACAGTTCAGATATGGGCTCCCTGCCCAGTCTATTACTGAGATCTGGCCTTGTCTATTTATCAAGGGGGAAGAGCATCTGTCATTCCTGTTTTGATGTTGTTACCTTGGATCCCCAGCAGGTGTTGCTATCTCACCACTGCAGCTGCTGAAGCCTGCAGTCCAGAGGGGATGAGCCGGTATCCGTGACTGGCAGCAGCCACCTCCCCATACATGGGAGGAGCTCCATAGGCCTGGCTCCAGGCGAGGGGCATGGCATGGCAGTGGCAGTGGCAGCAGCAGCCAGGCAACCACTATCTCAGAAGATCCTGCTTGTGGGGGCTTCATGGTGCAAAGTCATGGGTTGCTTCAGGCATGGGTGGGCAATGACCACAGTGGCTGCATCTGCAGCTGTGGCAGCGGCCCAGACTTCTGTAATGTCTGAGTAGTGATGGCGGTGGTGGTGGCGGCTGAGATCCCTGTGAAGAGCAGGTTGGTGAAGATGGGAGCTGCAGTCCTTGGGAGAGAGCTAGGGTCTTTATGAGTGTTCTCTTTCGCAGAGGGTCTCACAGACCATGCTGCCCCATCATCATCTTGCCGCTGTTTTTTGTTTTATTAATGATGACTATTCTTACTGGAGTTTGGTGATATATCAGTGTAGCTTTGATGTGCATTTCTCTGATGATTAGTGAGACTGAGCATTTTTTCATGTGTCTGGTGGCTGCTCATATATCTTCTTTTGAGAAGTGTCTATTCATGTCTTTTGCCCATTTTTTTAACAGGGCTGTTTGTTTTTTTCCTTTTGGTACATTTTAGTTCCTTGTAGATCTGGATGTTAAGCCTTTGTTAGATAAACAGTTGGCAAATTTTTCTTCCCTAGTTTTTTCTTGAATGATTTATTTTCCTTATTAGCTCTCCAATTTATTCTTGTTAGAATGTAAACAGTCCATATACATTTTTGTCCAATCTGAGTCACATTCAGCAGTGAACCATGATTGAAAGAGCCCAGAATTAGGAGCCAGAGGTCAGGGTATTTCCAAGCATGGTGAATTTTCTTACCCACCCCATTGGTTTTCTCATTATCCTTCTCCTTTTAGTAGGCAACAGGCTCTGTGCTTCCTTATCTCAGTGGAGATTTCCTGTAAGGAGTAAAAAGTATATCAGTTTGATGTTAAGTAACCACTCCACCCAAAACAACAATGATTTACTATTTCACCTTCTGTTTTCTTTTTTTTTTTTAATTTGTTTGTTTGCTTTTTCAAGTCAAGATCTCACTTTGTTGTCCAAGCTGGAGTGCAGTGGCACAATCATGACTCACTACAGCCTGGCACTCCTGGGCTTAAGCAATCCTTTCCCCTCAGCCTCCTGAGTAGTTGTGATTACAGGTGTGTGCCATCACACACAGCTATTTTTTTTAATTAATTTTTTGTAGAGTTGAGGTCTCCTTATGTTGCCCAGGCTGGTCTCAAACTCCTGGGCTCAAGTACAAATAATCCTCCTGCCTTGGTCTCCCAAAGGACTGGTATTGTAGGCATGAACCACCACATCCAACCCTCATTGTCTATTGGCTGGGTGGTTCTTTTCCCCATGTAGTGTTGTCTGTGGTCTATACTATGACTGCATTCAACTGATAACTCTATTGAGCTAGGAGGTCTATGCTGGCCTCTCTCACATGTTTGGGGACCTTAGTTCTGAGACACCACATTCTCCAAGTGGTATCTAGTTCCTGTCTTTATCAGGATCTCTGCATATTTTACCCAGTGGTTCAAGGATTTAAGGGAGCACAAGTGGAAGCTTCTGGCTGGGCTGGTAAAGGGTAGTCCCCAAACTGGCAGTATTACCTTTGCTGTACTCTATTGGGGAAAGAAAATTCTAAGACCATCCCAATTCAAAAGGAGGCAAAATTGGCTTCAACTGTTGATGGAATAAGTATCATATGCACTTAGGGAGGAAAGGAATTGTTGGCAGCTATTTATTGAAGCTATCAGAAAAGTGCATTATTTTGTGTAATCATATCCATTTTCTCTTAGGAAATTATTTTTCCTACTCTCAGCCCATATACTCTGTGTGAAGTCCCATCCTTAGCTCAAGTGTAAAGGATGAGATCCACACTTAAATCACTCAGTACATCATATTACCTCGGTCATTGAGATCAGAAGTAACATATCATCTAATCAGAGTCAAATGAATGTGATAAAGTTTAATTTTTCTAGTCATCCTGGGGGAAAAAAAAAACTTCATTCTCTTTCTTAATGAACTTAAAGCTAAGATGGTGGTTCTTGACCAGAGATAATCAATAGAGAATCAGTCAGAGAATGCACTCAGTGAGAAATACAGCCAACAGCTGAATAAAAATAATAATAGTAATAAAAACTCTAATAACAAATTGAACCCTGAAATCCAGCTTGCTGGAAACCAAAAGTACAACTTAGTTTTCTCAATTCTGAGACCAATTCATTTCTCTTTATGCATAAGGTTGCATGAGTCGGAGTTATGTTCATTTATAGCCAGAAGAGTCCCTATTAACAAAAGTAGAAAGCTAAAATTATCTGCAATTCAATTCTCTTCTTGACTTTTGTGGCTCAAAGTACAAATGCCTTGAAGAGAAAGGGGTGAAGAGAAAGACGTTCTATATGAAAAAATGTGAACAGAGAATAAGGGATTTATCCAATATTAAAATGGTATTTTCTCATGCTTTAAATTGTGGGTGTGGAGAAAAGATCAGTTGGAACTTGACATTGCTCTAGGACAATGATCTGAGGGGTAACCAGGCCTCAGAAGAGATGACAGAGTGGTATCCTATGAGAAATGGGACCTTAAGCTCTAGTGCACCCACCTTCTCCAAAGAAACCAGAGCCAAGTATGATATGTGAGACATAGAGCTGACTAGCTTGAAGGACTTTTGGAGAACAGGATATGAAAACCTGGAGACCTGAAGTCAATATAATGCTGTTAATACTCCAGAGACCTTGTATTATCTCTTGGGAAGAGCCTGTGGGATCTTCAAGTTAATCTTTAGAAAAGAAAGCAACTACTTTTTGAAAGGGTAAACTGAGGCAAGGTGGGCCAGAATAATGTAAAATTGCAGCAGAGAGGAAAGTAGAAGGAAGTAAAGTTTATTATTCACCTTTCACAGACAGAACGCGGGCTGGCACTCAGGTGAGTGAGGAATGGAAGACTAGAAACTAGTTGTATTAAGGACCTTTACAGCAAGGGGGACTTAGACCAAGAGGAGGTCTGGGGCTGGAGGTTGTCATGGTCAGATGATAATATACCAATATACATGCCTTCCGGTGGTGTGCTGGAGGTCGTCACAGGTGGCTAATAACAATGTATCAACACAAATGACTAAAAGATAGATTGTTAGCAAGACTGGACATATTTAAGGGGTTCTGTGTAATCACTAGTTTCTAAAACTAAAGTATTTTTCTTGTTAATGATTATAGGGTAAAAGGGCTTGCGGGCCATGCAAGCTCTGCAGCTGGGGAAGGTCACAGGATGAGGCCCAAGCAAAGGGTGAGGTCCAAGCAAAATGACTGTGCTGATTCAAATAACCACGTTACTTCCTCAATTCTAGAGTTCCCTCCTTTCATTTTTTTCACATCTGAATTTGTGGATTGAAATTTATATTCATGAAACATCAATAAAATATGAGCTAAGGAAAGGATTTAAGATTTCTGGTAGCAGTATTCTCCTATACACAGACTGAAGGATGAAGGGTCGTGAAATAAACAACGTCTTGTGTGTCCCTGATACCTGGAGACTGTGCGTGTGTGTGAAATTCCAGTTAAAATATTGAGACCTACTATGTGTCAAGCATGGTACTAGATACTGGGAACACAGTGAAGAGAAGGCTAAGCCAGGTTCCTGCCTTCCCAGAGCCTATAATTTAGTAGAGACACAGACATTTACAGATGTAATGACACTGCATTCTACAAGCCCTGTGATGGAAGAAGCACAGGGTTTGTTTGGAGTATTTGGAAGGTGTGCCTATTTAAACCTCTAGGTCAAAATAGTCAGCCAATTCAAGTTGGAGAATGTAGTTATTTATAGCGCAAAGTGGAGGAGGAGAGGGGATATTATTTGACGGGAGAAGGAGTTGTTTTAAGCTGAAAGAACAACATATTTCAAGACTTGAGTGGAGAAAAAGCATGCTAAATTATAGGTACAGTAATTCCCCTGCATATGAACCCTCAAGTTGCAAAATTTCAAAGATATGAACATGTATTTGCATGTTCAATCGTGTAAGTTAATTCATGTGTCTTGTGTACATTGTTATGTGTGTGCATCCTCTACAAGTGGTTATGCTTTTGTATACTTTACAGTTCTGTATGTATGTACCACATACAATAATACAGTATCTTTATTTCAAGCCCAGGATGTTTGGAAGCAAGTGTTAAAGCAGCAGGATGTAGCTCGTACGGTGTAGTACTATACAACCAATAGTGTCCATTGGGTCCTAGCCTAACTTTGTTGAACTTACAACAAAATTTTACTTATGAATGCGCTCTCAGAACAGAACTCGCTCATATATAGAGGACTTATGGTACTAAAATTATGTCTAAATGATGACGTGCAGGCTGAACATAAGGATCAATGTGGGGAGTGGCAACCAAGTAAATTGAGGTGGAGAGTTTAGCAGAGAGAAACCAGATGGCGAAGGTACTGCCATTCAAAATTGTTCCGGTTTTATTTTAATGTTTAGGTGGAGGATTTGAAGTCAGAAAATTACATAACCAGATTTGCGTTTTTAGGAAGACAAATTTGGCTACCCAAATGGTGGGGTGCTGGGACACCATTGAAAGTTGTTACATGTCGTCAATCAGATGGATTCCAACAGCTGTCTCCTGCTCTGAAGCACTGCCATCACTGCCTCGCTCCTGAGAGACTGTCTTCCAACCTCTCACTTCCTCCTCTGGTCCAGATGTTCCTCTTCCAATCTATAGAATCAAGAATTAATAGAGCTCTCTGGTGATCTCAGAGTGACTCATTTATTTCACTATTAAGCTTCCACCATTGTATTTGGATCATGTCTTCAGAATTCTGGTAAGAACACCATCATTGTATTCAACGAAGAGTAGATCTGTAGATTCACTTCAGGATTTGAGACTTACTCTGCTGCCTGATAATGCCTCTAAATCCATGTCTGTATATATAAGCATTACAGTGATAAGTCAATAGTAATAAAACACTCATTTCAGGGTTGTTGGAAAGATTATGTTTATGCCAAGAGCCCGGCACATAGGTAGCCTTACAACATGCATACTTATTACTGACAGCACATCTGAACTTTCTTGTAGTTCCTTCCTCATGAGATTTGTGTGTGCGCGTGTAAATGTGTCTCCTTCCCCCAATCGCCTAGATGGAATCAAAATAACTTCAAACCATACTGAGACCTATCAACAAAAGACAGAAGCATAACACAAATGTTGCAGTAAAAACATAGAATCCAGCATCTTCAAAGGTACACGCGAATAAAGAAATTTGCGAGATGAATGACTGTTTGTTTACACGGGTGATTCCAGGGGTGCATTGTGGAAAGAATTAGGACTGCTGTAGACCGAGTCACATCTTACTTTTTGGGACTTGAAATGAACGCTTTAATCCTTCCATAAACCACCACAAGAGGCAGTGCTGACATCTGGGAAATGCGGCTTGGGCAAGTGGTGATTTCATGTACACCCACACACACACACAACTTGAAAGTACTTATCTTCATTAAAGAAATATATGAGATGTGACTCAAGTGATATGGCTTCAGTGGGGCTTTGAATCCTGACTCCAAGGTCACATGCACAAAATGAATCTTGTTATTTTATAGTTCACAGTAGGGATATTAGAGTTGGTGTAGATAAGGGATTTCTGGTTCTTCTACAGTAAATGTGGAGCTCGTTTGGATTGTGTTTTAGCTATTGTGTTTCTGATGTCCTTGAAATGATTTATCGTAGGATAGGTTGGCATTCACTAATGTCTTCAGATTTTCTTTTTCTGGAATGATCACATCATATTTATTCTTACACTATCTAAAGTAAAGTGAACACTTAAAGCTGCTTTATTGGTGGAAAAAATATGTCTCATTTGCTTCTGGTAATTAGATAACATTTCACACTAGACTTAAAGTGAAGTTTCTTGACTTTCCCGCATGTCCTTTGGGGCATACAGAAAGGCATATTGTTAAATGAGCCTATTTTACATGCAGAACCTAACCATTCTTTTTACACAAATTATTCTAACTTCTGCCTTTCACTTTGCTTCTTATTATCCAGAGGGCCTCCATGATTTCTTAAACATTTTTATGTGACTTTGAAAAATGGTGTTTGTTGTGCTTATTGATATTAAGCATGTCTGTGAAAATTTACAGTG
Source organism: Carlito syrichta (assembly GCF_000164805.1). NCBI lineage: Eukaryota > Metazoa > Chordata > Mammalia > Primates > Tarsiidae > Carlito > Carlito syrichta. The sequence goes on from NW_007232410.1 coordinate 446,168, forward strand.
TACTATGTAACCTAACACTTTTTGTATAAAATTACAGGTCATGGCCTTATTTTCCAATTTTTTTTTGTAAGTCAACAGCAAACATCCAACAAAGAATTTTTTGTTGTTGTTGAAAAAAAATCTCCTAGACTGGAAGAAAGATGCTAAGTTCAGAAGTGTTTTTTTAGGACAATTAAAATGTACTAATATTATCCAGAAACATACATTGGCCTTTGGCAACTCTTCCAAATAATTATCAACAAGCCATGGTACACATCTTCCCAACACTGCTATATTTTTAGGGGAACTTTCTCTCTTGGTCTATTTTGCTTTGATGGGACTGTCAAACATAAAATTTTATATGCTACCCTTTTTTTGTCCTCCAAGTCATAGTTCAGGGCTGATACATGACCCCTCCAGACCAATCACAGTGTGCTCCAGACAAGAGATTCCCAGCCCCAGGCCATGGACCGGTAATAGTCCATGGCTTGATAGAAACCAGACCACAGAGGAGGTAAGCTGTGGGTGAGTAGAGCTCCATCGTCTGTCAGATCAGTGGAGGCATTAGATTCTCATAGGAGCAAGAATCCTATTGTGAAGTGCATATGGGAGGGATCTAGGTTGCACGCGCCTTATGAGAATCTAATGCCGGATGATCCCCTGCCCCCATCCTCCATTCCCATCAACGGAAAAATTGTTTTCCACAAAACTGGTCCCTGATGGCAAAAAGTTCGTGGACCGCTGCCCTAGACAATCATGAGTGGTCGACAGGTGGTCACATGGCCTTGAGCAAGGTCAGTTAGATTACACAATAGATTGAAATACAGATACATGGGGTGACATATTCCCTTGCTGTGGGGTTGCTATCTTGGAAAAGGGTGATTATGAACTGTTTGTGCCATCTTCCTTATCATATGTAGAAAATGGAGACTCTTTCTGCAGAGGAATGCCACATACAAAAGAAAACAAAAGGAGAGGTAGAGAGAAACTGGAAATCAATGACAAAGTTCAGACTCTAGAAACATTCTTACCTGAAATTGGCTTCACACCTACAATTGCAAGTTACGATTTTTCCTTCACCTGGTCAGAATTAGTTTTGGGTTGGGTATGCATTAGAATTTATTTTTTGATGGACATTAGCTTCTAGATGATCACCATTTGGCTTATCTAAAGTCCGAATTATTTACCTTTTCAGGAAATTGTTCTTAATAAAGTGAAAATGTGTGAGTACTTTTAACATGTTGAATTGACTGGGTTGAACTACAAACCCGGTTACTTCCACTCATCTAGCTGCTGCTGGGAAGGGATTCTGCAGATGTGATTAAACTGCTAGACAGTTAATTTTACATTACTAAAATGGGAGGTTATCCTGGAAGAGCCTGACCTCACCAAAAGACCCAATAAAAGAGGGCTTAGGGTTTCCCTGAGTGCAGGGACCCCACATCAGCTCATGTCCATGTGGTTTCAGCCTACTCACTGTCTTTACTTCTTCATGGCTTGCCTATGGATTTTGGACTTGCTTAACTTCCCTCCATTAACCAATTCCTTGTGATAAACCTCTTAATAGCTCCTACTGATTCCACTACTCTGATTGAATGCTGACTGATAATGTATAGCCAGATGATAGTATTTGTGTCTACACTTCACAGTAAGATTTGCAAAAAGCACCTTACAAATGCTTCTTATTTTCCTTTGGCTTTACATTAGAGTTACACTGAAGAAGATGATCATCTGCAATGTCACCAAGGGCAGCTAGAGACCATAGTGTCAAATATCCTCTTTATTGCATCTTGCTATGAGAATGAACTGTGTTAAAATAATAATTTTTATTAAGCTCAGACTTTCTATGTTTATTCTTAGAAAAACAATGACTTGGGGAGAATGTTAAAATACTAAGAAAGAAGTCTGATAGATGGTGAAAGGCTCACTGTGATAGTGATAAACTACCCACTGTATATATGACTTGCATGGGTTTCCTGCTTCCAAAACTGTACCTTTTCCTGTAAGTGGTGCTGAAGCTTCCAGGAAGTCATTCTAGGGAGAAATATGCAGTGTAGATTTATAAGAGAAACTTAGAAATCTCTTGTAGACAGAAGGCAAATGCATAGGTCACATGGTAGAATGGATAGGAGGAACACACACAGATAGCCAGTATGCCAGTGTCCAGTTGGGGCCTAGACTTCATGGCCTGAGCAAAGAGATGGAAGAAGGCAACTAAATCAGTGTGGAATGCCACCAGGTGCCAAAGCTGAGGGATTTTTACATGAGACACAGAGTGGATACCTAGCGAGGAGAAGTATATTTGGTAGACAAAATGGGTTGTTAAAACAGGATTATAGAAATAAATTATTCTGTAAATTGACAAAGGGAAGTGTGAGGATATTCTGGAAGCAATATCCATGTGAAACTCCTGACTAAGCTTTTGGGTGACTATCACACAGGATGTCCCATATTTTGTTATCCGTAGGAGAGGGCAGCAGATTATAGTGAAATGCACCCCTTGGGAGAATCAGCTGTTAGTATTGAGTAGGGTTCAATGTTTATGTTTAGAGAGGAGGGATGGTTGGTTGAAAGCCAAGAGTCACTGACCAGGCTCACCAGGCATCAGGACATCACTAGGTTTAGTCTTTGTGGGTTCTTCCTTCACGAAATGATGGCCCAGTAGTTCTGGGCCCATCTTCTAGGATTGATGTGACTACAGAAAAAGATATCCTGTTCTGAGAGAGAGAAAAAGCTAGTATTGGAAAGTAGATTCCATATCACTATCATGCTTTTTATTTATGGGAAGCTAAGGGCCTGTGAACTCTCTCTACACACAGTGGAAATAGGCCTCCATAATTTGACCGTAGAGAGACAGAGAGTTATTGGTAGATAGAAGTACATTTTGGGGAGCTTGGAGTGTCTAGAGAAGGCTTTGGAAAATTAGTAGAAACTGCTACGGAGGTGTGTTCAGAACCCTCAGGTTTGACTGGGCTAGAATGATTAAATCAGAACCATTTCTATCTCTTGCAGAGGTTATTTTGTTATTGTTGTCAGTATGTGAAGAAGTAATGGTTAGCTTCATTCCTGACTCAGACCACCTGTGCTAGGGCATTGGGGTAGATAGCAACTGAGAGGGGAGGTAAAACAGTTGAAGATTTAACCCAAGTGACAGTCACCCCAATTCCTTCAGGAGAATGAGTTAAGCCCACTACCTTCAATGATTGGGGAAAAAAAGGAAAAATTGTAATGCTGTCTTTCATCCTTTTCATGAAATCGTTCTGACAGGAGGCAATAATATCTCATTGTGGTTTTAAGTTTTCATTTCCCTAATGACTAGAGATATTGTGTATGTTTTCATATATCTACCTACCAACCAATTGTATGTCTTCTTTTGAGGAGTACTTAGTGGCAGTGGTTGGTGCTTGCTGAAATGATAAGCATTGCTATGGTAACAGGTTATTAGTTAGAAAAACATTTCTTTTCCCTAAAAGTGAGGTGGAGATGGGACAAATTGAATTAGAAAATACCCTGTGGATTTAACATGTGAACAATATGTTAAATACAATAAGGACCAACATTAATACTGAGGGATCATGGGCATAGGGTTTTAAAAATATGTATATACAAATAATACAAACTCAAGAGAGAAGCTAAATGATTGTAAATGTCTATCACATCAAGGATATAGCAAGAACGGCATTATGTTGTTTAAATATGCATGAATACAAAATAAAGCAATAGAATAAAAAAGAGCACTGAGGTCTGATACTTTTGAACACTGAGGTCTGATACTTGGGACTATCAGTTCTAAATCCCGGAGTGGTGTGATTGCAAAATGATTGTGGATGCAGATTAGATACTAACGGGGACACATTTTGGTAGCTAAAGCTGAGAAGAGAAATAAAAGGAACAAGCAAAAAAGAACAGAGTCACCACCAAGAGATGTAAGTCAGATCAGGGCTGGCATTGTTCAACGAAAGGATGAAGATTTCAGTGCTAATTCTGACTCTGAAATTTAGTAGCTACTTCATGTTGGAGAAGACACTTAACATGTTTGGATCTCAATCTTTCCATCCACAAACAGAAGTGATACTAATGCTTTACTTACTGTTTTGTTGCAAGGTTTTCAAGAAATGGTGTAAAAAGGCTAAGGGTGTGCTCAATAATGCTCATTGAATATACATTACCAGCTTATAATTCTAGAAGTAAGGCATATGAAACCAAATATCAGCTTTGGAACGCTCAAAAGTGAGTCAAAGCAACCTAGAAAATAGGTAAAGAGATCTAGCAGAGTGGCTCTCAATCCTGGTTGCACTAGGAGACTTTAAAAAGCATATTCATGACCAGAAATTCTAATACATTTAAGGTGTGATGGAGCCCCAGTATAATTCTAAAAGTTCTGAAGTGAGTGTAGCCAGCACTAAAAACCACTGATGTAGACAACGGTGCCTGAGGGGATATTGCTCCAGTGTGGATTTATATGAAAGTCCAAGATCCTCAGAGGTACCTTATAATAGATAAGAGCTCAGATAAAAAAAAATTCTCACCATCATGTTTATCTTTAGCTACAGTTTTTATTTTATAAGCATATGCTAGCTCATGAAGTAGTGATTTGTCATTTGCAGGGCTTAGTACATGAAAGGACAGTGCTGCCATGAGAGGAATATCAGAGATGCTACCTAAATCATTAAACATTTGTTTTGAAAACATATCAAGTCTATTTTTTCATTAGCTTTTACTAATGCCCTTATAACTTTTTCAATTAAAAATCTGCTTTCTAGAATAGATTATGAAGAGTGGAGAAAAATACAAATTGGATTTTAAAAGCAATTGTGGAAAACCTCAAAGAGAAATTAATATCATTAATAAAAACTGTAAGAATTCCATTAACTCAGAGGTGATTTTATTAACATTGTTTAATGAAAGAGAAAGTGACAAATCCCTTTGTAGTAAAAAATATGACAAATCCAGAGAAAGCATCAATCTGCATCTGTCTGAAAATGTCTTCATGTGTGCAAATGTTGGAAAATTCTTTTTCTCAGTTGGATACCTGAGTTCTGTAATTAATATATCTGAAGAGGAACCAATGTTCTTGAGGGACAAATAGAAAATTTCCTACAACTCCACTGGGATTTGTTTTTGATCATTGAACACGCATATGAACCTAGTCTTTAACCCAATTAATTCCATACAAAATCACTGGTAGAGTCATCTTAGAGTTCTAAAACTCGACATGCATATATTTTGGGGAAGTTTATGATAATATATCAGTATCTCACCAAGGTGCAAATGCTGTAAAACTGGAAAATTCTTGTCTTATGCACGCACCTTTATAGACTCATGCCAGTTCACATACTATTAAAGAGACAACCAAGTTCTCATTTTTACCATCACAGAAACTTAAGTGACAATAATTTCTAACCAAACAATATGTAGTTTTTATGTAGTCTAGTTTAAAAGTATAATCACATTTAATATTTAATTGTTAAAATATGCTAAATAGTTAGTGATCATTAAACTATGAGTCTTAAACCACAGATGGGGAGAAATACTTGAAAAAATATATTCGATAAAGGAATGTCATTCAAAATATATAAAGAACTCTCAAAATCCAGCAGTAAGAGAGTAAATAACCTGATTTTGCAAAGGGCAAAATATCTGAACAGACACCTTACTAGAGATAATAAAATAATATATGAAATAAGTATATGAAAAGATGTTCCACATCATATGCCATTAGAAAATTGCAAATTAAAGTAACAATGAGATACGGTTCAACACCTGTGAGAATGGCAAAAGTCCAAAATGTCGAGGATGTGGAGAAACAGGAACTCTTACTCATTGCTAGTGGGAAGACAGTTTGGCAGTTTCTTATAAAACTAAACATGCTTTTACCATACAATCCAGCACGTGCACTCCTTGTTATTTCCCTAAGTGAGTTGAAAGCTTATATGCACATAAAAACCTGCACACAGATGTTTACAGCAGCTTTATTCGTAATTGCCCAAACTTGGAACCAAACAAGATGTCCTTCAGTCGGTGAAAGGACAAACTGTGATTCATCCACGCAATGAAATATTAGTTAGTACTAAAAATAAATGAGCTATCTAGACATGAAAAGACATGGAGAAACTTTAGATGCATAGTATTTAGTGTAAGACGTCAATAATATGTGATTTCAACTATATGACTTCATAGTGCATGATTTCAACAATACAACATGCTGGAAAATGAGAAATTATGGAGCCGGTTAAATGGATCAGTGGTTGTCAAGAGTTGGGAGAGAAGGAAGTAGAAATAAGTGGAGCACAGAGGATTTTTAGGGCAATGAAATTATTTTGCATGACACTAGAGTGGTGGGTACATGTCATTACACATTTGTCTAGACCTATAGAAGTATAACAACAAGAGTGAAACTTCATGTAAACTATGGACTTCAGAAGATAATGATGTGTCAGTGTAGGTTCATTGATTGTAACAAATTAACCACTCTAACCCCCGGTGTTGATAGTGGAGGAGCCCATGCATGTGTAGGGTGGGTGGATATGGGAACTCTCCAAAACATCTGCTCAATTTTGCTGCGAATGTAAAAGTGCTGTAAAAAATAAAGTACATTACGTGAAGAGAGACAGACAGAGAGAGAGACAGAGAGAGAGAGAGAGAGAGAGAGAGAGAGAGAGAGAGAAAGAGAGAGAGAGAGAGAGAGGGGAAAAAAAGGAAGAAAGAAGGAATATAGCGAAGAAAGACTTGCTCTCTCAACTGACAGCTGCAACATTTACGTTTGAAAAATACTAACAAACAAAACGAATTTTCTGACTCATAGGAAGGGAGGAATTTCCTTCAAGGAAAGGCAAAACTCTAAATAAGAAATGAAAATATAATAGAAGCTATCTTCCTCTCAGCTTTAAAGATTTTAATAATGTATATATTTTTGTGACTTATGCAATGGAACATTGTTGTACCATGATGTCAGTTAAGTTGTGACATCATTTTAAGACCAATCTTTCAGAGTTTAGAAAAAAAGGAATATTTTAAATATAGAAATTATGAGCTCTCAAAAAACTATTTTGTTTTTTCAATCTTGAAAAGGAAAGTTCATTGAAGCCTCCAGCAGGTTTTAAATTCTAATAAGGTAACGATGGTCAATATAATTCACATACACAAAAAGCTTTTCGGAGTCCCTTGACCCCTTTTTAATAGAAATGGAACCCTGGTGCCAACATGTGCGAGAACTACTATGGGTTATTCTTAGCTGTGATAGGTCAATTTCTTGCTCCCCTAGGAGCCATTGCTAGGAGAGTCTAAGAACATGAAAGTGTCTGACTTGTCCTTGTAGCTCAGGAAGCTGATTTTGACCTGGAAAACTTTGACTAAGGCTAACTATTTCCCTCTATGGCTTTTTGCTTGTTACTTTTTCTTTTTTCCTATTATATTATGTCTTTCCTCATTTTTTTCTTACTTTCTCTTTTTTCCTTGTTTTCTTATATTTATTTTTCTCACTTTGTATTTTTCTCATCTTTACTTTTTCTTAATTTTTATTGTGATTATTCTCATTTTTATTATTCTTTTTGTCTTTATTCTTTCTCTCACTTTTTATTTAGCTGCTATTCATATCTGCTTCTTTTTAATTTTTTTATATTATTTTTTTAATCCTCTGTAATAATCAGTTTATTAGATAGACTTTGGGCCTGAGTTTCTTTCAAGGTGATTTTGTCTAAACTTTTCATCAACTTTTCCCAGTTTCAAGCAGACTTTGGGACACTTGCCTCCAAGCCCAGCAGTAAGTCTATATGATGCAAGGCTTCTCAGCCATCTCTGTTCATGAGGAGAACTGTGCTGGCAACTACAAACTCCTTAAGAGCACAGGCGAGGCTAACTTCATTAAACTGAGGTTGGTCTGGCACATTCTCACTGGGAAACAGGTGTCTTCAAAGATCATTGACAAAACTCAGCAGAACTCCCCCAGTCTCCTGTGACTGTGATAGAGACCCCAACATAGTGAAACTATTTGAAGTTATTGAGGAAATACTCTGCCTTGTCATGGAGGATGTAGGTGGAGGGGAGATGTTCTACTACTGGTGGCTCATGGCAACAAGCGAAAGAGGTCCAAGGCAAATTTTGCCAGGTGGTGTCTATTGTGCAGAACTGCTGTATGTATTGTCTTTAGAGACCTATAGGCAGACATCTGCAGGGCTCACATTACAGACTTTGTCAGACTTTGCTGACATTGCAGACTCACAACAAATTCACCTTTGGCATCAAGTTGGATACCTTCCATGGCAGTCCTCCCTTCTGCAGCCATAGAGCTCTTCCAGGACCAAAAGTACAACAGCAGACAGTGGAAGTGTAGAGCCCAGGAGTAATCCCTATAGGCTGGTCAATAGCTAGCCTTCCCCACCCTTTGATAGAATTTCAAGGAGCTGCTGGAGCGGGATAAAGGATTCCTTTCTATGAAGAGTGAAAAATCTGTTCACGAAATTCCTTATCCTCAACTCCAAGAAGAGAGGCACATTAGAGGAAATCGTGAAGTCAACCAGGGTCAACGTGGACCAGGAGGAGATAAATTAAAGCCTTACATTAAGCCCTTCTCTGACTACAAGGATCCTTGACAGACTGGGATAATGGTATCCATAGTTTCCAGCTGGGAAGAGACCCAGGACTTGTTGATGAGCCAGAAGTACAGTAACATGGTGACCACCCAATTGGTCCTGGGCTTCAACAGATCTGAGATGGAAGTCTAAGCCATTATCCTCAAGCCCCGCCTTAAGCTGATTCCACCAACAGCAGAACTCCTTTTCCTCTCTGGGAGGCACAACACCATCTCTTTGCCAACCCAAAGCAGCAGAGTTTCAGTGAGCCTGCCATTCCTTCCTTTCATTCTTATTCTAAGAATAGTCAGAGTAGCAACACAGAAAATCAGTGGCCTGAGAAAGACCAGGAGTCAGAGTGGAAGGCCAGCAATTCAGCCAAAGTGTCCACCAGTCCTCTATCCTGCCTGGAGGTGAAGACCACCTCCTCACAGCACGGCCCCCCACCATGGACCTGTGGCCTCCCCCTCCACCTGCAATGCCAGCAGTGGTGGTAGAGTTCAAATTGAGACTGACTTCCCCAAGGGTATATCCTCCAGATGACACGCCTTTCACTCAGGGCAATTTGGACAGGTGTGCAACCAACAGAATCTGTTCCAAGGTGTGACCCAACCTCTTCTTCTGGCAACAGCCAGGACCTCCAAGGAGCCACTGGAGGTTATTCACTTTTATCTGCAAATATGTATTTTTCAAGTTGGCCAGAAAGAAATGGCATAAACATGAAAGCACAGCGGAAACAATCAAACAGTACGGTGGGTGGCAGAGGCGAGCAAGACAGCGATAAAATCAGGAAAGAGTATCAGACGGTCAAGCTGTGCTTCCCACCCTTTATAAGAAGCATGAAGACCATGAGCCCCTGGAGCCCAATGAGGTGGTGTCAGAGATCAGGTAGATGCTGGGTGCAGACAGCACAGATGGGAGCTGAGCAAGACATACACGCTGCTGTGCATGCTTAGTGTGCCTGAGTGAGAGGGCTTTGGGCAATGGAGGGTGGAGGTGGCCGACCTCTCTCTGCAGGGCTCAGGTTAAGATGCGATTCATCATCTCCAAGGTCTTCAAAAACATTGTCTCCAAAGTAATGGCTAAGCCTAAGGGACTGCCAATAGCCATCAGAGACAAGAGGAGATATCTCTAGCCCTTGCTGGGGTGAAACTTCAGAGACTGAACCGTTTTCCCTGAAATGCTCTTTCCTCCTCTGCTCTTCTGTCTTTTCTTCCATGTTGTGGGGGAGAGGAGATGGTTCTGTAGACACAAGCAAACACAATTTAGAAATATATGCTAATTATTGTGTTTACATTTTTTTTAAACTACCGGTGATTTATTACTATAGCTGTCGTGAGACACTCAATTACAACCTCGCCAAGGAAAGGCTCTAAATCCTTCAAAATTCTCTTGTGACCCAGACAACACAAAACACAAAACAAAAATACATCCCTCAAGTATCCCTTTAGTATCCCTATTGATGACTCCCTTTGTGGTAAGAGTAGAACAAAAGTCAATGAATTGTAAAGGGGATTGTATTTGGGAGCTGTGATGTTGGTTTTTCTTGTTGGAGAAACAAGGTCAGAGAATCACATCTGTTTAACAGATTGCTGTGAAACAACCACTCCAAACTTTATAGAACTAAAAACAAAACAAAACCAAAAACAAAACAACAAAAACAAAAAAGAGATGTGTCTTTTGTATAGCAGTGAAAAACCAACTTATTCTTCCTAAAACATCCCTTTCATCATTGGTGATTCTTGGTTTCCTCTTGATCATTTTCATATATAAGTGATAAAAACTCATGATTTGCTTTTATGGCATTCATTCGTAGACTGTTGCCGCTCATTCTTTCCTGTAATATTCTTAATTATAGCCAATATTTGTATAACTCTTTAAAAGTTTCGATCTTTCAAGTGCATTATGTCATTTATCTCTTTTCAATTAGACTTAGGCTTTTTTCTTCCTTCGTTCCAATCCCTACCATTACGGCTGTGTTCTTAGTATCCCATCTCTATTGATGACTCATAGGACACCTGTCTTCAAAGTTCTGCCTCACTACCAGGAACCATCACCTCCACTGAACTTTACAAATCTATTCCTTTGATCTTAACCTTGGTCTCCTTTTCACTCTAAACTCCTCAGTATCTGAAATACAAAGATCTAACACAGCAATAGCTGAATATCAGCTTTTGTTTCTTCCCATCTTTTAAACTTTATTTCCACTAAATCAGCTCTTTAATGCTATTTATTCTTTTAGTATTTTGACCCCTTCTTTTATCTCAGCCCACTGATACTGTCCTGGGGTTTTCTTTCTTCCTGTTAGTTTAGATTAGATGAATTAACTTTTTTTTTTTTTGCCAGCAGCCTTAACTCTTTTTCCTCCCTATCTCTCTATCACAACCCTCACAACAGCTCTCATTTTTGTATGAATCCAGCTATTTGTTTTATCCTCCCCTATATCTAGGTTACTAAATAAATTGTGTCATCACAATGATATAGATTGGTTTCTCTATAAATGTATGTGTTTTGACTGGCTCATCAATTGTAGTTGGTATTTCTTTTATATACCATGGTCAGCTCCCTTTCCTATTCACCATAGCCGCTCTAGCAAGATTCATTGCTTTCATTAAGTGGAGCTGCAGCCCTAATTTGTTCTTTGTTAATATCTCTCCTTTCTGATGAATAAAGAATGCTGAGGTCATCAGGGTTCCAGGTGTCCCACCTCTGCTTCAAAGCTTCAAAGGGTATGCCCTTTCTTCTTTTATTCTTACATTTTTTCCCCAACATCTTTTTTTTTTTAAATCTCAAAGGATTAGGACTCTTTTTCTTATATCTAACTTATTCCTCTTCCTATGGTCTAGCGCTCATCTCTTCTTTCTACTCTAAGAAGTAGATCTCCAGGGTTGCCATCATAATATTCACTAACATCTTAAATGTGCTCACATTTACTTTACCTTTTACTAAATAAAATCCCCCTGACTTTACACACCTAGCCACTTATTGCCCTCTCTACTTTCCTTTCCTGGTGAACTATCCCCTCTTTCTCATTTTCTTAGTCTTCTTGGGATTTCTGTGCTCTTCACCCTTTGACAATACACTTGGTACTATTTCACCAGTGACTTCATAACTGCTAATCCAAACAGAAGTGGTCAGTTTTCATGTTCTTTGTTCTCTCTGTGCTGTCTGGTCCAGTTGACCACTTCTTTTTTCCTGAAATTTTCCATATAGGACAACCTCTGGGTTCTTTCTCTAGTCCAAGATTATTTGTTTTGCACTGTTCAGCATGAGCTCTACTAGTCCACAGTTATGAAATATTTGTGTATTCCATTTTCCATCATTGGTGTTCCTTTTCTCATTTGACATCCTTCCTTAGTGAAGCTTATCATTCATGAGGTTGAAATGATTTCTGACCGGGACATAAAATGCTCATCAATGATGCATAGCTACTCTGTGCCTTGATCAAATTTCAACGCTTTTCAAGATCATGTGGCTATAGTAATCTTTGGTAAGTAAAGCTAGTTTTAAAATTGTTGGTAAGGTAAGATTATAATGTCCTCAGAAATGTCAATGTTAAGTATAATGCAAACATTTTTGCCTGGGTCTACCAGACAGACACATTTATACTGTTGCTTATAGATATTTTTTAAGGTCATAAAACTGTTGCTTCTCAAAACCTGAATTTCTCAACCAACTCATCTTTGACAAAACCTCTACCACCAACCACTGGGGAGAGGAGAACCTATTCAGTAAATGGTACTGAGAAAACTGACCAAATGCAGAAGATTAAAACAAGACCCCTACCTATGACCATACACAAAAATCAACTCTAAATGGATCAAAGGCCAAAATGTAAAACCTCAAACTAGAAGAACCTTAGAAAATGCAGGAGACACCTTTATGGGAATTGGAACTGGCAACCAATTCCTGATCAAAACCCCAAGTGCCCATGCCATAAGAGATGAGATAGGCAAGTGGGACCTCATCAAACTGGCAAGCTTCTGCAAAGCCAAAGAAACCATCAAGAGAGCAGGGAGACAGCCCACAGATTTGGAAAAAATATTTGCCAACTGTATGTCTCACAAAGACCTAACTAACATCTAGGTTCTACAAGGAATTCAAACATGCCCAATTACAAAGTAGGCAAAAGATGTGAATAGACACTTCTCAAAAGAAGACATACAAACAGCCAACAGATACATGAAAAAATGCTCAGTCTCACTGGTAATTAAATAAATGCAAATTAAAACTACACTGGGATACCACCTAACTCCAGTCAGAATGGCCATCATCAACAACTCAAAACATTACAGATGCTGGAAAGGGTGTGGTGAAAAGGGAATACTTCTACATTGTTGGTGGGAGTGTAAACTAGTACAGCCTCTGTGGAAAACCGTGTGGCGATTCCTAAAAGCTCTAAAAATTGACCTTGTATACATCTCCACAATCTCCCTACTGGGAATATACTCGGAGAAACTCAAATCACTCTATGAAAAAGGACCTGCACACGTATGTTTATTGCAGCATTGTTCACAATAGCAAGAACATGGAACCAACTGTGCTGCCCATCAAAAGAGGACTGGATAAAAAAATGTGGTACATATACATGATGGAATATTTTGCAGCCATAAAGAAGGACAAAATCATGAAATTCACAGCAACCTGGATGGACGTAGAGCCTATAATACCGAGTGACCTATCACAGAAACAAAGAACTGAGTATCACATGTTCTCACTTATAAGTGGACCTTCAACAATTATCATAATGCTTCAAGAAAAAGATTGACAGTAGTGGGAAACTGAGGGATGGTGGGGGGAGGCGGGATTGGCATAGTGGGAATCTGTTGGGGAAGGGGAGACACACCTCATCAACAAGGGTACCTGCAAAATGAACATGCGTATACCTAACCCTGAATTGTAACCCTCATCTTTAAAACAAAAAAATTAAATTAAAAAAAAAAAAACTGTTGCTGCTGCACTATTTCTGACACTTAGTTTGTCTGTTAGCTTATGTCTTCTTCAGTTCTGAGGCTTTAGACAAATGGCCATAGTGAGGCCATGGGACAGTTTTTGGACCCATCCTCTCCTGCCCAGCTATGCCTCCTGGTGATGTTGGAGAGGATTGTGGTCACCAGGCATTGTCTTGAATGCTGTCATCGGTCCTGACAGGTACATAACATCAGGTACATAACAATTACAATTTCTAATTTCCAAGGTTTTTTTTCACTGAAAATTAGGGGTGAATAAGAGTTTACATTGCAATTAATGTATGAAATTAAAAGTACTGGAGGTAAGGGAAACACTTCTATATGCAAAATATATAAGGAAAGTGGAATGTGTCTTGGTGAGGAAGATTATAACAAAGGCATGAAAATGTTTTTGTTAAAGAAAAAATAATTTTGTTTATCTTAGAGGTTATAATAGGGTTATTTTGAATTGGAGGGAAAAAGAATGATAGATAAAATTAAATGGGTATAGGAAGTTGGGGAAAGAAAGAGAATGTGAAAAATTTTGAGAGGTTACAAAAGTTTATGGAAATCTTATCTTGTGTGGTCAAAATTGATTGAGATTGAATGAATCTATTTATAAGGTTTTATTTAAAGTAGCTTTAGCATTTATAAAACACTGATGCAAAGGTAGAATGTGGTTTTCTCTTTTGAACAAATATTCATGTAGTATTAATAGACAATAAAAGATTTTCATTTATGAAGAGAGCATTTACCTCATGCTGTCTTTATTAGGCCTTTTGATTAGAAGACTGAGTCTCTTCTCCATCAAATAGTGAAGGTTTATGCTTTTTTAAATCTTTCGATTATCATGTTGGCTAAAGGAATGAGTTGTTTTATAATGTCCTATCATCCTATTTTTACCAAGTGTTTTAAACCTTTGCTATTTGCAAAACTTCCCCAAATAAGATTTCAAATTGTAAAGTTAAGTATTTTTGACCTGAACTAACTTTTAGATATTCCCAAAAGAAACTTTGAAAGTCCAAGAGAGACCTATTAGGTTTATTTGAAATGCAAAAATCATATGTGAGGCATTGTCAAATAAGAATTGGAGTTTAATTTTCTTTGAGTTATATTTGTATAAATGTGTTATTAACGTGTGTTTCAAAAATTGTATGAGATTCCTAAAATACTATGTCTTGATATATTATTAGTCATAATTATGATTACTATGTTAAGTTAAAGTATACCACAGAAATAACCAAATTTCTTTGTTTTTAACCATGGCTATCCTAAGTCTTTTGTTATCGACAGACAATTATTGTTTTACTTTGATTCTTCCTGAAAAGCAGTTTACAATCAACTACAGTCCAAAATTTGCTTTTTCTTCCAGGAAACTTATGAAAAGGACATGAAGAAGTACTCCTGAATATAGGTTTCTGATAACTTTGGAGTTAATACCATTGAACTAGGTAAAAACTTCTAGAACTCTAATAAAAAACCTTATGGATTCATGAAGATGGCTAACCCAACATCAAGCAGAACAAAAAGCAAATTACCTGGTACTAAGTTGAAATAACTTTTATGTCTTTTTTTGTTTGAAGCATTGTTGATTATTTTTATTTATTTTTTTGCATAGTCAGAGAAACTCTTTTTTAAAAGGTTATAGCAATTGGGTAAAATATACTTGTGAGCAAAATGGAAATATTTAGCTTTTTCTCCATGATTTCTCCATGATTCAGAAACTATTTTGGGGTGTTTTTATTTTATGGCAATATAGTTATTTGTATAAGTTCAACAAGAATCTGTTTTCTTCTGTAAGAGTACACAATTGGAGACACTGGTTATTTTGCCAGGGCTTTGACTGGAATGACATGTTTTCAGATATGACCGTACTCCTTTGAAGTATTGAGACTGAATTTCAAAGCCAATGAAAAAGCCCCTTGAAAAGACTGGCCTGGTACTCTGTCTACACAGTTTCCTCACAAGTTTCCTGACCTCATGGTAAGTAAAATGTCACCTTCTGGCAGGCCGGGAACCTCAAGATATTTTGGAAACCTTGAGAAGAGAGGAGTTCACCCAATTCATAGAGGGATTACAGAGACTATTTAATGGCAGGTCATTGGCTTGGCTTTGTAGCCTTGAGAGGCTTTTATAAGTCTGAGGATCCTTGTAAAAAAGTTCCAGCAAAGCCAACTTTAAAAGAGCCTGTATAGCCAATTCCTATTCTTGTAGCACTTTAGGCAAATAATTGGGGCAATTATAATGAGAGTAAAATGTATTTTGCAAATAAGTTGGTTTTACTGTGATTTGTCTTTGGTAGAAAAGGGGACTGGGAAGAAAAAAATTAAGTTTAAGAAGAAAGCTATAATATACCTGTTATTAGATTCCAGCCTTGTCAATTGTTTTTGAGTTTTTATTATTTGCCTACAGTTTGAACTGAATCCTGAATTCTTTCCTGGCTAAAAGCCTACAAACTAACATTTTCAAATTTTTCTCTCATTTTTATGACTTGGAATTACCAGAAATCAAAGCTGTGCTTTTCTGCAAACAGAAGCTAGACAACTTCATGTAAACTTTGGGAGAAATTACTACCACAACTTATTTATAAACAACCCTCAAGCCTATTTATGTATAGAAGGCTCAGATAGTTTACCTGAATATCTGATTTGAATTCTAATCCAGAAGAATCTATCAGATTGCACTGCAATCTGAAGATCCTTCAGAGACTCCAGAAAAGCTAGTTTATAGACTACGGCAGACGTTAACCTTTGTTTTTCTTCCATTTCCATAGAAATGCCTCTCCCTGGAAGATCTGCTTGTCTCCATCACCTGTAGAGGCCTAGCCTATCTGCAATGCCATCGCCTGGAATGGGACTCAACTGTTGAACCAAACCAACCTATTCTCAAAACTACGAGTCTGATTCAAGAAGATAGGGATGACATATGTAAATGTGTTCTTTCCCGCTCCTTTGCCTATCTCTTACCTAACAACCTCAAAGTCAAAACACTCCAAAATGATCAACTTGGATTTTAATACGTGAAACTTACCAAAAAAAATTTTTCAAAAGGGGATCGGAAGGAAAACAAAATATTTCACCCCAAAATGTATTTCTTTACCATGTTTCAAGATGCCTATTAAGAATGGCTGGAAATACAAGAATAGCTGAAAAGCTGTATTTTGTGAAGGTGATGCATTTGTTGAGAAAATCTGTATTGACCGCAGCCAGACTTTTTCTTGGGGCCTTCCCTTGTCCGAAACTAGGAAAGATTAACTGAGAGTCTGACACTTTCAAAGGTCTGAAAGAAACATTTGTTATCTATTCTTTCTGAGGGATGCTTCCTTTATATAGCAAGACTACCTTTACAAACCAGGACTCCCCTTCTCTTCCCCCGTAACTTGTTTTGCCACAATAACCTGTTGTTTTTTTTTTTGAGTTGGAGTCTCACTCGGTCGCCCAGACTGGCGTGTAGTGGCTGCTCCCGGCCACCGCAGCCTCGACCTGCTGGGCTCCTGCGATCCTTCCACCTCAGCCTTCCGAGTAGCCGGAACTACAGGCGTGCGCTACCACGCCCGGCTGATTTTTTTATTTATTGTAGAGATGAGGTCTCGCTGCCCAGGCGGGTCTCGAACCCGCGGGCTCAGGCAATCCCCTCACCTCAGCCTCCCAAAGGTGCGGGATTACAGACTGAACCACTGAGTCCGGCTGATAACCTGTTTTGTCATGATCCAAGCCCCCACTATTTCTGTGACCTCCAGATGGAATGAACTCTTCTATGTCCTACTGAGGGGTGGAGGTAATCACTGAGATTCTCCTCCGTCCACACTCATAAATTTGTGTGCCATTTATTCTATCGATCTACTTTTTTGTCAGTTGATTTTCAGTGAGTCCTCACATGGAGAAGGGAAAGTTTTCCCTTGGCTTCTACAAGGTTATGCATTACAATTTTCTGTTCATCTCAGAATTTTAGAGTGCTAGCTAAAGCCTCACTTTGGAGTCCAGTGGTTGGTAAGAATCGCCATGATTTTAAAAAAGTGCTAGTCATGTTTTCATAGGACTTGGCAAAAGGTGGTATAGACAATGAGCTGAAGGTGACAAGTGAGAGAAGATTCTTTTGGAGGTAGGATCTTAGAACGTGATGGACAGTTAGGTGACAAGAATGAGAAAGTAGAAAAACTGGATAGAGTCACGAATGGGCTGCACCGAGACAGTAAGCTAGTCGACATACGTTTATTGAATTCCTATATAAGATTATGTGAACTTTTTAATTTCAGGTGAGAGGATGACTTCTGTATACCTAATATCTAGAATATTGACACCATTTATATGGTCACTATAAGATAGATTACTTTAGCACCAACATTTTGTTATAGCAAACTTAGAATAAGCCAAAAGGGAGACAACATTATGATTCTGATTATTAAATGGCAGTAGGTGATGATTTGTATCTTTAGTGTATTCCAAAATTCTTCTACTTACTGGAATATTTAAATTATATATGAATTATATTCGGTGCTGAAAGATACCACTATCCTCCTCAAGCATTTGGCAATTCACTTGGATACTAAGAGACAGTGTCTTCAGTGGATCAAGATCATGCACTCTAGAGTATTTCTGAGTCGGTATAAATTTCACTTTCCCATTATTCATGTGAATTTGGGCAAGTGCTTAAATTTCTTTGTGGCTTAATTGCTTCATCTGTAAAATGGGGATAAAATTCTTTTCCTTTTGTTGTGAGAATTATATGAGGTAACACAAAGCCCCTACTACAGTGCTTGACACTTAGCAAACTACTCAGTTGATGTTGTTATCATCTTACATTTCAAAATCATGACACAATTTCACTAGAAATAAAGATAGTTTAATTTTTAGAATGACGGTATCTTGGAATAGATCTTTAGGAACTAGGTGGCGAGTTTTCTGTGGTGATCCTAAAACTGAGCTTATCAATTAATCTCCACAATTCATGATTTTTCTGTATGGAACCAATGGGCTAGTGTTATGCTTTGCTGCAATCAGTTCATGTTAGTCAGTTTCCAGATTGACAGTGTGTTTCTGAATGTGTTGAACACTTTTTCATTGATTACTTCCTTTCCTCTCCCACAAGAATGATTTTCTATTCCTATTTAACTGAAATGCATTTACACAATCCCTGCAAGCATACCTCTTCTGTTCCATGAGAAATCATTGTGCAAATGTTTCTGTGCTGTTTTAGTGATATGCTCTGCATTTATCCATGTGTTCTGCTAAATATATCTTATTTATTTTTAATAGCATGTCTTCTCCATTAGAGAGCAAGTTCTCTCCAAGTAGGTAATTGTGTCTACTGTATTTTATTCTTCACACTTGCTCAGAGCATGAGTTTGTATACTTTCGGGTATGCTTTACATGAAAAAGAAGTTTAAGATACTTTGGGGACTGACTTGCTGAAATAACTTCTCCAGTATGAATTCTAAAGGAACTAGGTCAATAACCCATAGAATTATATAATTTTTTTTTTTTTTTTAGCTTGAAGGGACCTTAGAGATCACTTTTTCTGGATCTTTCATTGTACAAATTAGGAAACTAGCCAGGATTACAACCTGTTCTCTCAACTGACAAGTCCAGTGTTCTTTTAGCTTCATCAACTCCCTCTTGGATTGAGTCATTTGTTTTCCAGGTGATTTTTGCATATTGTAGTGTGTGTGTGTGTGTGTGTGTGTGTGTGTGTGTGTGTGTGTGTGTATGTGTGTGTGTATGTGTGTGTGTGTGTGTGTGTGTATGTTTGTGGTTTTTAGGACTTTATAACCCTGCCAAATTACAGGAACAAACATATATAACATAGAAGAAAGATGATAAAGTATAAATTAAAATAATTGTCTTATCTTCTTATCTTTATTAATACTAGTATTAATAAAAATTATATATATAGAAGACAAGAGAACTCTTCACACAGTATAAAATCATAGTATTCCACTTGTTTTACTTTTGGAATAATAAGCATGGAGACTACATGTGTAGGGTATGTATCTGGTGTATTTGTGTGTGGAGTGTGTATCAGGTGCATTTGTGTGTGAAGTGTGTACCTGGTGCATTTTTGTGGAGTGTGTATCTGGTACATTTGTGTGTGCACTGTGTATCGGGTGTATTTGTGTGTGGAGTGTGTATCTGGTGCATTTGTGTCTGGAGTGTGTATCTGGTGCATATGTGTGTGTAGTGTATCTTGTGTGTATTTGTGTGTGAAGTGTATATCTGGTGATTTTTGTGGAGTGTGTATCTGGTGTCTTTCTGTGTGGAGTGTGTATCTGGTATCTTTGTGTGTGGAGTGTGTATGTACCATATTTGTGTGTGGAGTGTGTGTCTGGTACATTTGTGTGTACAATGTGTATCGGGTGTATTTAGGTGAACTGTGTATCTAGTGTATTTGTGTGTGAAGTGTATGTAGTACATTTGTGTGTGGAGTGTGTATCTGGTGTATTTGTGTATGAAGTGTGTATCTGGAGCATTTCTGTAGAGTGTATATCTGGAGTATTTGTGTGAAACGTGTATCTGGTTGGTGCTTTGTGTGGAACGCGTATCTGGTGGAGTGTATATCTGCATTTGTGTGAAGCATGTATCTGGAGTATTTGTGTGGAGTTTGTATCTGAAGTATTGGTGTGTGAAGTGTTTATCTGGTGCATTTGTGTGGAGCGTGTATCTGGAGTATTTTTGTGTAGTGTGTAGTGTGTATCTGGAGTATTTGTGTGGAGTGTGTATCTGGAGTATTTGTGAGTGTGTTTCTGGTGCATTTGTGTGTAGTGTGTAGTGTGTGTCTGGAGTATTTGTGTGGAGTGCACATCTGGTGCATTTGTGCAGAGTGTGTATCTGGAGTATTTGCGTGGAGTGTGGAATGTGTATCTGGAGTATTTGTGAGTGTGTTTCTGGTACATTTGTGTGGAGTGTGAAGTGTGTATCTGGAGTATCTGTGTGGAGTGTGTATCTGGTGAATTTGTGTGGAGTGTGGAGTGTACATCTGGAGTATTCGTGTGGAGTGTGTGTCTGGAGTATTTGTGTGGAGTGAGTATCTGATGCATTTATGTGGAGTGTGTATCTGGAGCATCTGTGTGGAGTGTGCTTCTGGTGCATTTGTGCGGAGTGTGTATCTGGAGTATTTGTGTGGAGTATGTATCTGGAGTATTTGTGTGTGTTTCTGGTGCATTTGTGTGGAGTGTGAAGTGTGTATCTGGAGTACTTGTGTGGAGTGTAGAGTGTGTATTCGGAGTATTTGTGAGTGTGTTTATGGTGCATTTGTGTGGAGTGTGTATCTGGAGTATTTGTGTTTCTGTTGCGTTTGTGTGGAGTGTGTATCTGGAGTATTTGTGAGTGTGTTTCTGGTGCATTTGTATGGAGTGTGAAGTGTGTTTCTGGTGCATTTGTGTGGAGTGTGGAGTGTGTGTCTGGAGTATTTGTGTGGAGTACAGAGTGTGTTTCTGGAGTATTTATGAGTGTGTTTGTTTCTGGTGCATTTGTGTGGAATGTGGAGTGTGTGTCTGGAGTATTTGTGAGTGTGTTTCTGGTGCATTTGTGTGGAGTGTGAAGTGTGTATATGGTGCATTTGTGTGGTGCGGATTGTGTGTCTGGAGTATTTGCGTGGAGTGTTTTTCTGGAGTATTTGTGTGGAATGTGTATCTGGAGTATTTGTGAGTGTGTTTCTGGTGCATTTGTGTGGAGTGTGTATCTGGAGTATCTGAGTGGAGTGTGTATCCGGAGTATTTGTGAGTGTGTTTCTGGTGCATTTGTGTGGCGTGCGGAGTGTGTGTCTGGAGTATTTGTGTGGAGTGGGTTTCTGGTGCATCTGTGTGGAGTGCGGAGCGTGCGTCTGGAGTCTTTGTGCGGAGTGTGTCTTTGGTGCACTTGTGAGCGTGTTTCTGGTGCGTGTGTGTGGAGTGCGGAGCGTGTTTCTGGAACATTTGTGTGGAGTGCGGAGCGTGTTTCTGGTGCGTGTGTGTGGAGTGCGGACCGTGTTTCTGGAACATTTGTGTGGAGTGCGGAGCGTGTGTCTGGTGCGTGTGCGTGGCGTGCGGAGCGCGCGTCTGGAGCCTTTGTGCGGAGTGTGTCTTTGGTGCACCTGTGAGCGAGTTTCCGGTGCGTGCGTGTGGAGTGTGTATCTGGAGTATCTGAGTGGAGTGTGGATCCGGAGTATTTGTGAGTGTGTTTCTGGTGCGTGTGTGTGGCGTGCGGAGTGTGTCCTTGGTGCACCTGTGAGCGAGCTCCCGGCGCGTGCGTGCGGCGCGCGGGGCGGAGGGCGGCGGGCGCGTCCGGCGGGTGTGCGGGGCGTGTGTGCCG